>NW_007252283.1:208496-226499 GCF_000164805.1 Carlito syrichta | reverse complement strand
CAAAAAAAAAAAAAAAAAAAAAAAAAAGGCTTCAATGGTAAATTTTATGTTGTGTATATCTTTTTTTTTTCTTTTCGAGTTGGGAGTCTCACTCTTGTCACCCAGGCTGGAGTGCAGTGGTACGCTCACAGCCACCGCAGCCTCGACCTTCGAGGCTTAGATGATCCTTCCGCCTCAGCCTTCCAAATAGCTAGAACTACAGATACATACCACCAAGCCCAGCTCGTTTTTTTATAATTTATTGTAGAGACGAGATCTCACCAAATTGCTTAGGCTAGTCTAGAACCCCCGGGTTCAGGCAATCCTCTCACCTCGGTCTCCCAAAGTGCTGGGTTTACAACCTGAGCCACCATGCCCAACCCGTTGTGTATACCTTAATACAATAAAAAATAATTTTTTAAAAAAGTTTTTCTTTTCTTATGAAAGAATGGATCTTAGGAGATGCTTCTTCTCACCACCAGGACAAATTATAATCATGTGACTATGTTTATAAATCATATGAGCTCTCTGAGACCTAGGTATCACAGAGCAGGCAATATACCCTCTCACCTAAAACGACGCAAAATATTTTGGAAAACAAACTGTAGAGCCTGCATCTCCGGAAATCCCCTCCCAAGTGGCTAACCACAAAGGGAGGAAACATAACAGGGTGAAACCAGAAGTTTACAGTCAAAGCTTAGTGTCCATGTTATTTCGTTCTCTACTAGAAAAATGCAGTGCTGGTGTGCGTTCAGAACAATGGGATGGGAACATGTAAACTTTCTTTGCTTTAGTGTTTGCTTTATATTTTACGGATAATCTTATTCCCAAACATCTTTTGAAACAAATAGATTTGAAGCATTCAGTTAAACAGAAGTCATTTAAAACTCATTGTCCAACCACCTGAATATTAGGTCACCAGAATTTGGCAGTATTCATAGAAGAACTTGGGAGACAGCTAAAGATGAAACTGAGTTACTATCTGACAGGGCATGGTGGCTCATATTTGCAATCCCAGGACTTTGGAAGGTTGGGGAGGGAGGATTGTTTGAAGCCAGAAGTTTGAGACCAGCCTGGGTAGCATAGTGAGGCTTCATCTCTCAAAAAAAATTAGCCAGGTGTGTAGGTACACGACCATAGTTCCAGCTACTCAAGAGGCTGAGGTGGAAAGGTCGCCGAAAGCCAGGAGGTTGAGGTTGCCTTGAGCCGTGATTGTACCACTGTATTCCTGCTTGGGCAACAGAGTGAGACTCCTACTCAAAAAATAAACCAATAAAAAAAAAAAAAAAAGAAGGGAAAAAACTGAGTCACTACCGGTCAATCTGTTGCTACAAATGAGCACTGAGCTAGGAAGTTGTCAAGCCATCAATTCCACTCCCATGTAAAACAAACAAAAACAATTGTTCCAACTGACACCCTTAGTGGTATTGGTCATAAAATATAAGAGTACATAAATGTATGAACAAACAGTCCATAGAATGAACAGGAGCATGGTATCCAGAAAAAAGAAGGCATAATTCATTAATGCTGTACAAATTAGCAAATATTAATTATTTATAGTGATAAAATTCTTTGACCAAGCTCCACACAAAAAGCAAATTTTTGTAAACACAGAGTCATCATAGGATTAAAGAACGAAAAAATGGACAAAGGTGTTGCCTTTATGATGGGAAATGAAGGGTAGGAATAAAGGGAAATGCTTCTCAGGGGAGGAAGTTCCTTCCAAGAGGTATTGTTTTATACAATAAAAATGTGTGTACTTTAAAATGTGCAAGTTTGTGAACACCAATGAACTTGGGAAAATGCTGAGTTAAGGAAGGATAAATGTAACAGGATGTTAAAATGAAAATGCCCCAGAGGTCCCTGAGATAGACCACATTTTAAAGAGGCACAAGGACACTTAAATGCAGGATTTACAAACCCTTCAACAAGGGAATAAATGATCAAGTGTTGGAGATAAGAAAAAGATTTTTGAGAGAACTAAAGGATGCTCAGAGCTTCCTGCAGCCTTGGAGGGGTAAGGGAGGTGGAGGGAATGTCATGCCTGCTTCTTGCCTCAAGTTCAGGAAAACTAAACTTGATGTCTGCTCCAGGATACTCAGGATGACTTGGGATGACTTGATATTTGCCCTCTGTTGATTGGGGACACCCCACACTCACATCTGACTGCTGCCTGACAATTGTAAAGCTCAAGAAATAACTTGTCTGGGTCTTGCTCCAAGGGCAGTGAGCAGAGGCAGCTGTCTTAGGTGACCTGGACTTTAGCATCAGATGGGATAAGCAGTGATTGAGAGTTTAACTCTAGGCAAGATAAGGGGGAGGGAGGAAAAAATTTCCCTACTGACTTAGGTCCAGTGGTCAGGGGTCTGTGAATTAATTAACACTAGGTAGGTTAACAGGAGAAAAGACAAGGTTTATTCACAGGTTTGCAGAAGTAATGAGTAACTTGCCGAATAGTCAGAGGTGAAGGTTTATATACCAACCTAACAAAAGCAGGAGGAGAGGGCCTCAATGGGAAAGCATAGAGGGTTCTACTGGGCTTTTTTATGCTCATGGAAAGGAGAATTTAAACTTGCTTGTGCTGAAGGTCAGTCTTCTCCCAAACAAGAAACTCCCTCAGAGGATGGTCAATGCCAGCTGTATTTTCTGGAGCCTTGGCTTACGTTGAATGTTTTGGTGGCTGCTGACTGTTCATCTGTTTTCTTTAAACAGTAATGTTCATACCATTGTGGGGGCTGTTTATCCCTTCAGGGGCCTCATACAAGAGAGTGCCCCAAGGATCAACTTAGACCTTGCCCAGAGGAGTTACTTGGAGAAGCAGCAAAACCTTAGTACAGTGAAGTCACATGCAAGAAATATGGAGTCACCAAGGGCTGAAGAAGGAGGAAATAGCCACCCAGAATCAAGTTGCACTTGCCCTGGCCAGGGATATTATGGATGAGAAATCCTCAGTGACAAGCAAGGGTCAGGTCTGTGAAGAAGAGTCTATGGATGTGTCGCCAAAGTACCCTGAACACCTGTCAGATTTCAAAAGCCCGCTATTAGCTCAGTGTGACAGTACCAGCTAGATAAGCATTCCTGGTCCCCCTCACCAATTCTCCCTCTCTGTAGTTTATGCCTGTAGGGTCAGAAATCACACAAGTTGCAGGGGAACTTGGCAAGTTGCAGGGGAAAGGTAAAAGTATGAGGAGGAATAAGAAAAAAAAGAGCCTGCCTAACCCCTTCCTTACTGCAGGCAGCTCACCTGAGCTGTAGGGAGGAGGAACAGACTCTTAGATTTGATGCTGTGATGATGACCCAGGCTTGGACATTTTAATTACTAACTGTAGGGTCTTTTATTACATATAAATAAACAGAAAAGTCATATTGCCCTAAATTTCATCCAGAGTGGGACAGACACAAATTTCACAGAATACGTTTGAAACAACAGTGGAAATTTAAAATAAAACAGAATGATAATTAGACCCTTCAAGTACTGTTTTTGTTCAACATCTGGTTACTCACACTACTGAGGTGGGATAGAAAAGTAGTTGGTGAATTTCAACTGGAAAAGCGTAGCCTTGGGAATGAATGGAGGAATCCTGTCTCTCTCCTAAAGTTTTCTGCCCAGTGCCTCAAAGGCCTGAAGAGTTGTCCTCAGGGAAGCATTGGAATGCAAATAAAACCACCACTGGACTCTTGGCTAGAAACCCTGCTGGTGGTTGCCTGGGCTGGGGAGTCACTGTTTAAGGGATATAGAGTTGTCGTTTGGGAAGGTGAGAAAGTTCTGAAGATGGATAGTGGTGATGGTTGCACAACAATGTGAATGCACTTAACGCCACTGGATTATTCACTTAACAGTGATGGTTAAGCCAAGCTCAGTGGCTCAGCCTGTAATCTGGCGCTTTGGGAGGCTGAGGTGAGTGGATTGCCTGAGCCCACGGGTTCGAGACCCGCCTGGGCAACTTGGTGAGACCTCATCTCTACAATAAATCAAAAAATTAGCCGGGCATGTTAGTGTGTGCCTGTAGTTCCAGCTACTTGGAAGGCTGAGGCGGAAGGATTGCTGGAGCCCAGCAGGTCGAGGCTGCGGTGGCCGGGAGTGTGCCACTGTATTCCAGTCTGGGCAACAGAGTAAGACTCCAACTCAAAAAAAAAAAACAAAAAAAACAATGGTTGTTAAAATGATCAATGTCGGCTCAGCCTATAATCCCAGCGCTTTGGGAGGCCAAGGTGAATGGACTGCCTGAGCCTGTGAGTTCGAGACCCACCTGGGCAATTTGGTGAGACTTCATCTCTACACTAAATCAAAAATTAGCTGGGCGTAGTAGCACATGCCTTCCAGCTACTCGGAAGGCAGAGACGGAAGGATCGCTGGAGCCCAGCAGGCCGAGGCAGCAGTGACCGGGAGTGTGCCATTGCACTCTAGTCTGGGCGACGGAGTGAGACTCCAACTCAAAAGAAAAAAAATGATCAATGTCACGTTGTGTATATTTCACCACAATGAAAAAAATAATATGGGATGATTGTTTATTATTACTTCTAAAAACAAAACAAGGCTGGGTGCAGTGGCTCACGCCTATAATTCCAGCACTTTAGGAGGCCAAGGCGGGAGGACTGCTTGAGCCCAAGAGTTCAAGTCCAGCCTAGGCAACATAGCAAAACCTCATCTCGACATAAAAATAATTAAAATTAGCTGGGTTTTGTGGTATGCGCCTGTAGTCCCAGCTACCTGGGAGGCTGAGGTGGAAGGACCCTCTGAGCCCAAAGCTGTGGTGAGCCACGATTGTGCCACTGTACTCCAGCTTGGGCAACAGAGTGAGACCCTGACTCAAAAACAAAAAACACTAATATCCTGCTGGGTGCTTTGCCAGGGAAGTTAGACATGGCACCTAGCGGGAAAAATTGGCTTAGGTAGAAAAGGGAAATCTGTCCGCTCACCCAATTGAACTGCAGGAAGGGTGGGTATGAACTGAGCCTCAGGGATGACCATGCTAGATGTTGGAACGCCACCACCCCTTCTCTGTCTCTCATTTCCACTTCTCTCGATGTACTCGTCTGTCTCTGTCACCACAGACTGGCTTCTTCCACACAGCCTATGCGGACACGGTCACCAAACAGCTCAGACTCACACCTGTTGAGATTACCACCTGAGCAAGCCTGAGACCCTCCATCCGGTAAAAGATCTGAAATCCCAGGACCGGTTGACCTTGGGGAACATGCCTCACTCTGGCCAATCACCAAGTTAAAGACGCAGATTGGTAAGAAACTAGGGGATACCGTTAGATCACACTGTGAGAAGCCGAATTTTGAGCACAGAGTACTACTCCAGGCAGACAAAACAGCAGCCACCACCCACTGCACAGTCCTTCCTCCCTCGGGAACCGATCCCAGACAGTGCTCATCGGCAGCTCATTCGGGCCACCTACACACTCCTGTCTGCCCTCACCTCTGGGGCATCCTGATCTCTGATTTCTTAGCCAACACTGGGTTGGCAGGGGTGAGTGGAGAGCAGTAAGACCCTGCCCTACATCACAGCCAGGCACGGGGGCCATTTTTTCCTGGTCAACCCTGGACCACTGAGCCCTCCTCTATTCTATCTTGCTTTTTGCAGACAATTTCTGGAACATTGGCCAATGTACATGACCCCTGTCGTCTCCATCGCCTGCCTCTCCCTTGTACCCCTTTGGCTCGCTGCTAAGTCTTATTTATTTATTTTTTGAGTTGGAGTCTCACTCTGTCCCCAGACTGGAGTGCAGTGGCCGCTCCCGGCCACCGCAGCCTCGACCTGCTGGGCTCCGGCGATCCTTCCGCCTCAGCCTTCCGAGTAGCCGGAATTACAGGCATGCGCTACCACGCCCAGCTGATTTTTTATTTATTGTAGAGATGAGGTCTCACTGCCCAGGCGGGTCTCGAACCCGCAGCCTCAGGCAATCCACTCACCTCGGTCTCCCAAGGCGAGGGATTACAGGCCGAGCCAAGGGTTCCCTTCGCTGCTGGGCTGGAGAAAACCTGCCTCAGGTCCTTGAACCACAGCCTGCTCTCTTATACCAGAAGAGTTACCTTTAACATTATATAAATTCAGCCGGGCTCAGTGGCTCAGCCTGTAATCCCACACCTTTGGGAGGCTAAGGTGAGTGGATTGCCTGAGCCCGCGGGTTCAAGACCTGCCTGGGCAGCGAGACCTCATCTCTACAATAAATAAAAAAATCAGCCAGGCGTGGTAGCGCATGCCTATAATTCCAGCTACTCAAAAGGCTGAGGCGGAAGGATCGCCGGAGCCCAGCAGGCGAGGCTGCGGTGGCCTGGAGCGGCCACTGCACTCCAGTCTAGGCGACCAAGTGAGACTCCAACTCAAAAAAAAAATTATATAAACTCTTTGTATGTTAATGCAGCATACAGTGTTAAAATAAATCACACTGTTAATACTTTTTTTAAAAATAGCTGTTAAGTCTTAAAAGCCCAGGTCCCAAAACAGACTAAGCTGTTCATTTTGGAAAGGGACGTACATGATCAAATTATGAAATAACGGCTAAGATCGGGCCTGTTTCTCTGTGCCCCTGCCTACTGCCAGCTCTGTCTCTGTCCTCTGAGGCTCGGTTCCCCTTCTGCTGAGATCCACCCTGGCCTGTCACCCATAAGCGAATGTGAGCGCAGTAACTACGCTTGTGAAGATTGTGTTCTCCCCGCATCAAAGCTTTAGGAAGATAAATTTAGACATAAAACAGGAAGTATTTCTCTACGTGGCTGACAGTGATCTAAGAGAAGTTACTGACCCAAGATATTTTAAAGCTATAGTGTAGGGGGGCCATTCTCCAACACTAGTGTGGATCAGAATCACCCGGGGGGCAGGGCCTGAGAATCTGCATTTTTAAAAAGCCCTCCAAGATGCTGATGCTGATGGTCCAGAAACTTATGTTGAGAATGCCTGTGGTCGAGGTCTAGGAAGAGACAGAGAAACTCTCTCCAGGCTACAAGGCTCTGGTTTGACATTGAAAGTCTTGGACAAGGGTGGCTGGGGTGTTCTTTAGGACTGACATCCCAGGCTGATAGTGTTAGACAGATGACTGAACATGCGTGTGTGTCAAGTTAGCCACATTATCATTAAATAATCATCAACTACTTACTTTACTATGATACCATAAAAACTTTCCAAGAGCTTCAGAGCTCTGATTTATATGTAGCAAGACCTCATTAAATAAAATCCATTAAGTCACTTAGTGAAAAGCTTGAATTACAGGATATTCTAAATAAATGCCCTTTTACTCATAATTTCAACTAACCTCCACAAAAACATTTCTTTTTTTTTTTTTTTTGAGTTGGTGTCTCACTGTGTCGCCCAGACTGGAGTGCAGTGGCCGCTCCCGGCCACTGCAGCCTCAACCTGCTGGGCTCGGCGATCCTTCTGCCTCAGTCTTCCAAGTAGCTGGAATCACAGGCACGCGCTACCATGCCTGGCTGATTTTTTGATTTATTGTAGAGATGAGGTCTCGCTGCCCAGGCTGGTCTCGAACCTGTGGACTCACGCAATCCACTCACCTCAGCCTCCCAAAGGCGCGGGATTACAGGCTGAGCCACTGAGCCCAGCCCACAAGAACATTTCTAAGCAAAGCTGTCACTGATGTGGCTTTGCAGAACAAATTTAATTAATAATTATCACATAAGAATTAGCATATTACTAACATAAAAATATCTTAGGTATGATTCAAACTGTTGAATTAACGAAACGTGTACCTTCCTCTTCCCTTTCCCCAAACAAATAAATCTTGCTTTTGAATTTAATACTGTGTCCATCCTTCTGAAATAGCTGTGTTTATTCTCAACATCTAATGTTGGACATATAAATAATATGTTACAATTTCAACTGCCAGTTATTTAAATGTCGCCCCTCTTTCCTACACAAATAAATCTTATTTTCATGTTATTTGCTTCATAAGTATTCCACCACGCTGCAGGCACTGTGATCGCTGTCCCCAGTGCATCTTTGATCTGTAATACCTGTCCACGGGTTAGTCTGATCATATGTTCTCTGTCTCAAGGAGCTAATACTTTTCCAACCCTGCCCAGCATTCAGGGTACAAGTTAGTGTCTCATTTTTCCTTAGGACTTCTTCAGCCACTGAAACTTTCTTTCTTTTTTTGAATTGGAGTCTCACTTCATCACCCAGGCTGGAGTGCAGTGGCGTGATCACGGCCACCACAGCCTCGACTTGCTGGGCTTAGGCAATCCTTCCACCTCAGCCTTCCAAGTAGCTGGAACTACAGGTGTGCGCTATGATATTCAACTAATTTTTTGATTTATTGTAGAGATAAGATCTTGTCAAGTTTTCCAGGCTGGTCTCGAACCCATGGACTCAGGCAATCCTCTCACTTCGGCCTCCCAAAGTACTGGGATTACAGGCTTGAGCCACCGCGGCCAGCCATAACTTTCTTTAGTTTCTCCCTTCTCCAAAGTCCCTTACCACTCCGAGCCTCAGGATTTAAAACAACTTCAGAAAGCATTCAGGGCACACCCCTGCTTGAGCCACCAAACGTGTCCACAGGTACTACGCCAAGGAACTCCTACACTCTGAAGGGACAACCCAGTGATGGGGAGCTTTGAATCAATTATTGGCAAATAATGCTTTGTCAGGTCTACTCAACTGTATCAGGAACCCCAGAAGGCTTAGGACAGGTCATCCTTGGAGGCTAGGGACAGAGTGTTTAACTGTCTTTCTACCTGAGTGTGCACACCTGCCAAGGGCAATGTAGTCTTTCACCAGGAAGGATCGTAGTTGTCACTTTTTTAAAAAAATAATAAATCTCACCATTACAAGGCAGGAATAATATGTAGGTCAGAGTCTTCTAGCTCTCTGTATCCACCATGTCTCGTCCCAGAAGTTTCCCTTTTTTCCTGACCCATCCTTAGGCCCTTGGATAAAAGTGTCTGGAAAACTATTGAACTACACACACCAACAATACAGAAATTGTAAAGTCCAAAACCTTGCTTTGTCATTTTTTTTTTTTTTTTTTTTTTTAGTTGGGGCCTCACTCTGTACCCAGGCTGGAGTGTAATGCCACAATCCCAATGGTTCACGGCAGTCTCGACCTCCTGGGCTCAGGCAATCCTTCAGCCTCAGCATCCTGAGTACCTGGGACTACAGGCACGTGCCACCACGGCCGGCTAATTTTTTAATTTTTTGTAGAGATGAGGTTTTGCTATGTTACCCGGGCTGATCTCCTGGGCTCAAGCAATCCTCCCACCTCAGCCTCCCAAAGTGCTGGGGCTACACATGAGCCATGGTGCCGTCGCATTGTCACCTTTTTGTGTTTGTATAATTTATCTCCTCAGTTAGGTCATAGACTCTTAGAAAACATGGACTCTGCTTTCTATTTTACGTCCCTTTTCAGTTGTGTCTGTATGAGTAGCCAGGACCCAGAATCCCGAAACTTCTTTCCAATGTCTGCTTGGTTCCCCAGGGATCTAAATATGGAAGAGAGGCACATGACACAGGGTACACTGCAGCAAAATGTGCCCTCTTTACCACTGAGTGAGTCACCAGCTGAAAACCTTATCATGGGCTTCTACCTTGATGGAATGGGATAGACAGATGATGAACCACTGCTTTCCCGCAAAGCCCAGAGTAGAGCTGGCCTCATCAGCTCTCTCCATATATTTCATCTTCTAGGGGTCACCATGATCCCACATTGCCTTACAGTTGTATGTCAAAATCCCCAGCCCACCCCTCGTCTAGTTGGCCTTGATTCCAAGAACCTAGGGCCAAAGTGGGACTTTTGCAAACAGTACAGTAGACGTGCAATGCAATCTAGTAAGCTGGCTGAGCAAGCAACCATTCTGAAGGACAGACACACAAATACCAAGGTAGAGAAGAGACCAGCTGAAGTCAGTGAGGATCAATCAGGGTTTTCAAGGTAAACCTGCTCATTTCTCATCCACCTCCTCTATGGTTCCTTGATTGGGACACTCTCAACAACTCTGACTCTTTGGAACTCTAGCTGGACAGGTCAGCTCTGAGTCCTTGCTGGGCAAGGAGAGGAATTCAAATGGGGTTCGGGAAGAGTGGGATAGTGGGGGAGCAGTGCCCATATTAGAAGCTGGTAGGAGTTGTCTTTTTCCTTTAAGAGCGAGCCTAAGAGGGCCAGGCATGGTGGTTCAGGCCTATAATTCCAGAACCTTGGGAGGCCGAGGCGGAAGGATTGTTTCAGCCTAAGAGTTCAAGACCAGCCTGGGCAACATAGCAAGACCTCATTTCCACAAAAATAAAAAAAAAAATTAGCTAGGTGTGGTGGCACGCACCTGTAGCCCCGGCTACTCAGGAGGCTGAGGCTGAAGGATCACCCGAGCCCAGGAGGTCGAGGCTGCGGTGAGCCATGATTATGCCACTGCCCCCCAGGCCTGTGCAACAGAGTGAGATCCTGATTCAAAAAAAAAAAAAAGAGTGAACCTAACAGATTGATCTTTACTTCCTTCCTCCCGAGCCCTCTACTGGTCTCCTTTGCTTCTCTTATTTTGAATATTGTGACACTCTCCTCCCTCTCTCCCTCTCTCTGCAGATAGATAAATAAACAGACAGATCGATATGAAGAGGAAAAGAAAGAACCACGAGAATATGGACCAGAGGTCCTCCCCCACCACGTGCCGATTTCACCAACAACATACATTAAGTACTTGCTCCTGAGTTCCCTTGAGAGCACGGTCCCAAATCTTGACTACAGACTAGAATCAACTGAGAAATTAAAAGAAGTCTCAGCCAGGCTCAGTGGCTTAGCCTGTCATCCCCGCATTTTGGGAGACAGAGACAAGTGGATTGCGGGTTCGAGACCAGCCCGGGCAACTTGGCGAGACCTCATCTCTACAATCAGTTAAAAAAAAAAATAGCTGGGCATGGTGGCACATGCCTGTAGTTCCAGCTACTTGGAAGGCTGAGGCGGAAGGATCGCCGGAGCCCAGCAGGTCTAGGCTGCGGTGGCTGTGAGTGTGCCACTGCACTCAAGCCTGGGTGACAGAGCGGGACTCCAACTCAAACAAGAAAAGAAATCTCAATGACCTGGCAGCACCCCCAAGCCAACTAAGTAAGAATCGTGGACGTAAGACCCAGACTTGGCATGTTCTTTAAATCCCTAAATGATTCTAATGTGCAGTCAAGGCTGGGCCCACTTCCCTGGAGCTGATGCCTTCCTTGTCAAGCCTGGCTCACTTCAGACTCATCTGGAGAACTGTAACAACCAACCCGCCCCAGACTAACTAAAATCAGAGTCTCTGGGGACTGTGACCCAGGCATCAGTATCTTTTTAAGGTTCCTCAGACAATTTGTGTGTACTGTGGTCAACTATATATAACATAAAATTTGCCTTATAACTATGTTTGAGTATACAAGTCAGCGACATTAAGTACATTCACAATGTATGCAACCATCACCACCAGTCATTCCAAGAACTCTCTCATCTTCCCAAACAGAAAGTCTGGACCCATTAAACAATAGTTTCTCGTTTCCTTTTCCCCTTCTCCTCTGGCAATCGCTGTTTTACTCTCTTATCTCTATGAATCTATGAATTTGGCCACTCAAGCTACCTCATATAAATTATACAATATTTGTCCCTTTGTAGCTGTTTATTCACTTAGCATAACGCTTTCTGGGTTCATCCATATTGTAGTACGGATCAGAATGTCATTCCTTTTTATGACTGGATATTATTCCATGGTGTGGCTATATGACATTGTGTTTAGCTATTATCTGCTGATGGACATTTGCCTTGTTTATGCTTTTTGACGATTGTGAATAGTGCTGCTATGAACATCGGTTCATGCATCTGCGTCAGTTCCTGCTTTGGGTTCTTTGGGGTATATACCTGACAGTGGAATTGTGGGATTGCATGGTAATTATATGTTTAATTTTTTGAGAAACTCCCATTCCCTCGTGTGACTCATGTAGGCAAGGATGAGGAACACAGGTATGACCTGCATGCCTTTTAAAAGCTAAAAGTACACTGATTGCTAGTTGGTAAATATTATTGTATAAATTTCTTCATAAATTGTATGCATTTGTTATGGTTACAAATTTAAAAACCTGTTGTGTGGATTGACATAGTTATGACCCCATTGAAAATCCCAACCAAGTGTATTGTGCCCACTAGACATCATACCTCAGTTGAAGTCCCTAT
Organism: Carlito syrichta; assembly: GCF_000164805.1. Taxonomy (NCBI): domain Eukaryota; kingdom Metazoa; phylum Chordata; class Mammalia; order Primates; family Tarsiidae; genus Carlito; species Carlito syrichta. The sequence continues at coordinate 214,380 of NW_007252283.1, read as the reverse complement.
CTTCAGTGGAAATGAGTCTTCAGTGATCACTGAAGTGTCAGGGTTTCTGAATGATTTGCCTTGCAAATAGTAAGTCAGACCTGATCCAAGACTTTTCCTATCATAATACCTGGTATTATTCTTGCTGTGCTCAGTTAAGTGTTCTTGAATAGGAAGGAGATGGCCAGTATACATGAGAATGTGTTGCTCATGTGAATATCTTCCACTCATAAAACATTGATAAACTATCCTTGTTTTTCTTTTTCTTTTCTTCTTCTTTTTTTCTAGAGACAGAATCTAACTCTATCATCCAGGCTGGAGTGCAGTAGCGTGATCATAGCTCACTGCAGCCTCAAACTCCTGGGCTCACGTGATCTTCCTGCCTCAGCTTTCTGAGTAGCTGGGGCGACGGCATGCATCACCACACCTGGCTAGTTTTTTTAATTTTTTTGTAGAGACAGGGTCTCACTATGTTGCCCACGCTGGTCTTGAACTCCCAGGCTGAAACGATCCACCCGCCTCTGCCTCCCAAAGTGCTGGGATGACAGGCATGAGCCACCAAGCCCGGCCAACTATCCTTTTCTATCAGGTCCGAAAATATCTACCTGAGAATTAACTGCAAGGATACTTTACTACATGATAATATACCCTTCTTGTCCAAGTGCTGACTGCTTTGAGATACCAACTACTTTTTTTGCAATGCTCTTTCATCCTTTCTTTGGATTGGACCATTCCTATACCTTCTGATTCAACCTAGGAGCCAAAGACGAGCTCCTGAAAGATGGGAATACACCAGGCACAGTGGCTCAAACCTGTAATCTCAGCACTTTGGGAGGTGGAAGCGAGAGGATTGCCTAAACTCAGGGGTTCAAGACCAGCCTGAGCAACATGGTGAGACCTTGTCTCTACAATAAGTCAAAAAATTAGCCGGGTGTGGTGGCACATGCCTGTGGTCCAGCTATTTGAAAGACTGAGAAGGAAGGATCACCTGAGCCCAGCAGGTCAAGGCTGCGATGGCCATGAGCCTGGGTGACAGAGTGAGATTCCAGTCCAAAAGAAAAAAAGATGGAAATACACGTAGTCTCCCCGTAGAACCTCTTCAATCCCACACCTCAGTGCATACAAATCTGTAAAAAATGTATACATGTTTATAAAACACAGAACTCCCAGAAGGAACTTTGGAAAAAGCTGACAGCTGATCAAAGCTTCAGTGAATTTTTTTTTTATTTTCAACACATTGGTCCATTTCATGATGAGTAAGTTACAAGCATACCTGCCCACACCAACTGAGTGTTCAGCAGTTTTTGACCCAACACGGCCTGACCCTCGTGCCCACCTTCCCTATTGACCTCATCTTGCTCTGAGCGACTTTTTCTCTTGTTTCCCCAGATGAAAAAAAGTCCTCAAAGGGAAACATTTTGCCAGCGTGGAAGAGGTGAGAGCAAAAACGTCAGAAGCACTAAAAGGCATCCAAACGGATGAGTTTAAAAACTGTTTAGAGCAGTGGGAAAAGCATCTCAATAGGTGTGTTGCATCCAACGCAGAAGATTTTGAAGGTGACTGAAGTTTAAACATGTCAGAATAAATACACAATTTTTTATAAATAAATTCCATTGTGGGGGAAGTCCCTCCTCGTGAGTATGGAGAAATACTACATACCGGTGAAGTCCCAACATATTTTAGTGTATTAAAGGCTTTGAGACTCCCAGGAAAGAAACCTGAGGAACTTCAACACAGTGTTTGCCAAGTTTATTTGGCCACAGAACGCTTCTTTTAAAGTAACATATTCATAATGTGTTTCAAGGAACAGGTGGTTCCCAGGTCATACGTAACTTGAGGAGTTTTTGCCCTAGATCCGGAGGGCAGGATGCTCTTGCAACTGCAGTTCTTGTGTCTCTAGCCTTTCAGTCTTAACCATTCCTCCCAGTGTTCAGGCAATGTGTGTTCCAGGCCTTGACACTATCTGTTAAAGTCCTTTTGCACCTTCTCACTTCCCCCACTTAGAACACATCCATCTCTTCCTTCAAAAATCCAGCTCTAAACTCTGACTATACGAAGCATTTTCTGAAGAGGTCCACTAATTCAGAATGGTCAGTTATTTAAATTCTGCTTTCTTTTGGCCAGTCACGGTGGTCTGTAATTCCAGCACTTTGCCAGGCTGAGGCAGGAGGATCGTTTGAGCCCAGGAGTTCGAGACCAGCCTAGGCAACAAAGCGAGCCCTCACCTCTACAAAAATAAACATAAAAAAATAAGCTGGGTGTATGGTGTGTGCCTGTAGTCCCAGCTACTTGGGAAGCCAAGGCAAGAGAATCACTTGAACCCAGGGGTTCAAGGTTACAGTGAGCTAGGATTGTGCCACGGCACTGCAGTTTGGGTGACAGAGCGAGATCCTGTCTCAAAAAAAATTCTACCTTATTTCATCCTAGCGCACCACAGAGAACCTGCTGATGACATATAGCTACACAATTGTCTTGGGAATAATTTTTTATCTTCACTTCTCATGCTACTTATTTAACAGCAGGGCTAAATCTCCTAATACCACTTTTCCTGCTCTGTTGCACTTTTATAATATTCCACACACCAGAAATTCTTGTTTTATCGCCTCCTAAGCCAAACAAGTCATGAAGAATACATTTGAAAGTATAAATAACATTCTTTAAAGCATAGGGATTTTTTAAATCATTTAACCATTTATTCATTCACAGGTATTAATAAGGATTATTCTGTGTTCCAAGCACTCTGAAAGGCACAGAGGAAGAGATATAAAAAGAGAGTTAGATATATCTAAATTAGCTTCTTAGTATCACTTACATAGAGCTGCGTGCTAAAGCATAGTGATACACGCAGCCCAACACGACTACTAATGGGTAAAAAATAATCCCAAATATTTATTCAATGTGTCCCTTTCTTTCCATGCCCAATGTCATGGCCCTTGGTGGAGTCCTTTCTTTCTCATCTATAGTATATTAATACTTCTTATCCTCTCCCGACACTGCTGCCCAAGAGAGTTTCGGAAAACCCAAAAGAGAAATCACTGCCCTGCTTTAAATGTTTTAATTCCTCTCCATCGCTTACTTAAAGCAGGATTTCTCGAACTTTAAATATTTACCAGCTTCAGGGGTTTTGACATACCCACATACCACCTGTACTCTTGGGTATTTAAATATACCTCTTTCAACAAAATCACATTTTAACTCAAGTAGATTTGACATTGTGCTAATCAATACTACTAGTGAAATGGCAATTTTGATTGGCATATCATTTTCTTTTCTGTATTAAATGAATATATAACAATTAGAACAAAAATATCACCCATGGCCAGGTACGGGGGCTCACACCTATAATCCCAGCACCTTGGGAGGCCAAGGTGGGAGGTCTGCTTGAGCCCAGGAGTTTGAGACCAGACTGGGCCACATGGTGAGACCTTGTCTCCACAAAAAATAAAAAAATTAGCAGGGCATGGTGGTGTGTGCCATAGTCCCAGCTAGTCGAGAGGCCAAAGGGAAGGATCATTTGAACCCAGGAGCTGGAGGCCATTATCGTGCCCCTGCACTCCAGTCTGGGTGACAGAGTGAGACCTCAACTCAAAATAAAATAAAACTTAAATAAATTCATCCATGTACTACTTAAAAGCTTCTTGTATAACATCAGTAGGGCATAGATCACTCTGAGATAGACACAGACCTCAGAACCAAAACTCAGTCCCTCAGCATGACATAACATAAACTGGTCTTCACTGTCCTTTTCTTCCAGATCTCTGTCCCTTTCTCATCTGTATCCCCAGTTCTCCTGAACTCGCTTCAGTTCTCCAACCTTGCTGTGATGTTTTATGGCTCTGTGCTTTTATATATGGTATAGTCTTTCTTCCCTGTTTCCCAAGCTGTATCATCTCCACTTTCCACGTGGACAAAAGGGCTTTCCTCCAAATTTTTAAACTTCCTTCTTGCTATCAGCAGAGCACTCACTACTTCTTTTCCTTGCCTTAAGCCGACATTGGATTTAATCAACATTGTGCTCTAAGAACACTAAGGAAAAACTGATAGACTGAAAAGTAACGTGTCCATGATGTCTTCAGCTTTCATTGTCTTTGGGCTATTTCACAACTCTGAGATAGGCATGAACTTGTAGAAAATAGATAGTAATGTAACCGATTCTTTATAATTAAATAAATTCTGCCAAGTGGTGGTTCAGCTGAATTTCCTCCTCCACTTGAAAGAAGCCGGTTTCACATCGAAGCAAATTCATTTGATGGGTTTACATATTTCTCTGGCTTTCGGATTCTCCTCTGAAGTGGCTGAAACACCTTTCGGATTCCCTTGTTAATTAATGACAAAATCTTGACACGTGATTACTGTATTTGTTAAAAGTCATGACCTAAACTTTCTTAAAACAAAACTACCTTGGAAGGGTATGTATCTGGCGCAGAACCTGGCCAAGGTAGGCAAGTGAGTTAATGATGGAATGAATGAATGAACTTAGACAAGCAAATATAGTCTCTGTCATGGTCAATATCAGATATTTAGGTCTAGATGATTCATCATGACGGAAGGGTGTGGAATACTAGCGTGATGCTTAGCTACTATTGCAAAATTGAAAACAAAATGAGAAAATTCCCCTAATCCTTAGGGGGGTGGCAGCAAGAATGCGCTGCAGGGAATATGCTAAGCCTTGTGTCTAAGGGTGACCTGAGTGGCGCCAACACAGCGGTTGAGTCAGAGAGGTCATGAAGGGCGCTGCGCAAGGAATAAGAGATGAGAGAGAATGAATGCCCCTTAAGTCCCATAACCTGCTTCCTTTCCCTCCATTGTATACAGATCCAAGGATTCTCAGGTTTTCTCTTACATTAGGTCTTTTAAAACCTACCCAGCCATGAAATAATATATGCTTCTGGCATTTGTTTAGTTGGAGTACCATCTACAGTTAAATTGTGTAAAGGAAAAAAACTATGAGTCAGTTTCCAGATCTGTGTTGTGACGATTACATCAATGGTGCTCCATAGAATAAAAACCACAAGCTTCCTGCAGATGTCTGGATTCATCATGACCTGTGTCACTCTCAACTAATGAGGAAGTACTCCCAAGGATATTGCCTACAGACATGCACGAACTTTCTTTTTTTAGATTGGAGCCTATAGTTTATTTAGAAAGTAAATGAGACAGAGCGAGAGAGAGTCATGCACGAACTTTTTTTTTTTTTTTTTTTTACCTTTTATCATTATGTAGTGGCCCTCTGTATCTTTGCACGAACTTTTAAGGGGCATTTAGAAGCCAGCCCTCCACCCTCAAATTCTCTTCTCTCTTTGCATAAACAGAATGGTTGATAGAGAAAAGCCTGCTGAATTACTGTTTAGTGTGCAGTTCCCAAAATTAATGTGGCACTTTTCAGAGTACTCACACACAGTCCACATACTTCTCCTCGACGTTATATAACACTATCAGGTACTGTCCCTTTTCCCTTTTTACAGATGGGGAAATCGAAGCTCTGAGAGGCTAAAGAACCCGCCTACGGTAGCACCACCAAGGGACCGCATCAAGGCTCAAATCCAGGGCTGACGCTAAAGGTCACATTCCACGACACCATCACGTCCCAGCAGAGAACCACAGGAGTGAAATCATACACAACAGAAACACCAACATTCGGTCGAGAGGAGAAACAGGCCATCCTCCGACCCCCATCCGTGGAAACATCGTCTCCCGCGAAACCGGTTTCTGATGCCCAGAAGCTTTGACAAGGAAGACTGTGGGTCTTGGCCTGCTCCGCAGCAAACCGGAGGATTCCGGCTAAAAACCAGTTTTTCCGAGATGTGGCTGGCCTTGCACGCATCGCAGCTCACTTTTCTGCAGCCGTTTCGGAAAATAACCGCAATAGTCTTCCTTTTTCAAAGTCCGGTAGACGTTTGGGCCG
>NW_007252283.1:176470-207056 GCF_000164805.1 Carlito syrichta | reverse complement strand
CGCGCAGCAAAACCGTCTTCCTTCGCAGGCCCGGCCCGGCCCGGCCCGCCCGCCGAGCCGTGCTTGGAGTTTGTGGTCCCGGGTCCGAGTTTCCGAGGACCCCGGAGAGCTCTTATGTGGGTTTCAGCTATTGCATACACGTGACAAATGCTGATACCACATCTGAAATTAAAACCGAGAGATTTTTTTTTTTTTACGGGAGTAACACGGGTGGAAAAGCAAATTTTCTTTTAAAAAAAGTGTATTCGGAGAGTGGCGTTGGTTGACGTTTTGAAGATGTTGCTAATGTTCTGGCTTAATGGCAGAGCTGAATTCTTTTAGGTGCTTCTGCAATCAGTCTGTTGTAATATCACAGGTCAGGAAGCACTGGAAACTCCAGTGTGTACTACTGGGAGAATGAGTAAAAAAGGCAGATACGGTCTGAGTATCATGACAAGTCGTTTTGACCTCGTGGACCTCCCGAGAAGGTCTCAGGAACTGTGATAAGAGTTTCCAGACCACACCTAGAACCATTACTCTATACCATTGTTATGTTTTGGGACTGACTTTGAAAACCTTAGCGGTTTTTTAAACTTCTCAAATGACCAAACTTTGTCTTGTACAATAATTATTTGTGTATGTCTTTGAAACTCCTTAAGAACAAGAACCATTTCTTAATATTCTTTGCTATTATCTTAGACAATAAATACTCCGTGAATTGAGAGGAAAGTCATTCACATTTGCTCAAAATTGTATTTATTAAATGTTCATCATTTGCTTAGAAGTTCCAGAAGATGAAAAGCTAATGGATATTTTGGGATATTTACAAACGATATCAAGTACAATGTTGGACGTGAGTGACAATCATAATAATGGAGCTTTATCATTTATTGAGCACATGGTATATGCAACAATACTAAATGTTTACATGTGTTATCTACTTTAAACGGCCCCCCACACACAATCCTGCGTTTCAGAGTTTGAGATTGAGACAAAGAGTAATAATAACTTGGGATTATTACAGCAAAGTAAGGATGTGAGGAGGGAGCAACTAGCGAGATCTAGCCCACAGATGTCATACTTTTGTTCTGTTCTAGGAACACCACCTTGGGATTTCGGCTGTACAAAGGAAATTCAAAATGCTGTTACTCTCGGTCTGTAAATGTCTGGATTTCTAGATTTGTCATAATGTAAAAAGTTGTCTTCTCTGGGGCAGATGTGCAGAGTATTATGGTGCTCGCTAGTACTCTAGTTAGGGGCTCCTCTGGGCTTCCAGAGGAGAGCCTGGTCTCGAGGACTGCTGCTTTGACCTGGAGTCTCGTTGGTGAGAGAGAGAGAGGACAGTCAGTAAGTACAGCCCTGCGGGGGAAGAGGCATGGCAGGTGGAGTAACTGTAGCGGATTCCTGAGGTCCGATGGTGTTTCCCTCCGCAAGCCTTCGGTCACTTTTTGTGAAAGGCTGCAGGTTGGTCTTAGCTTTGTTTGGGGACCTGCCAGAAAGGTTTGAGGCCACTTTTCTGTGGAGCAGCACAGAGAGGGCCGTTGCCTAGAAAGAGGGGTGAGAGCGAAGGGCCTGCATCTGAGCACTCGGGGTGGGAAGTCGGATGAGTTTCGCCAGTCTTCCAGGGCGGTGGTGGTTAGCTCCCAGTACGTTGGTTGGGGTGAGGAGGGCTGGAGGATTTGGTAATATTAAGTTCATCCCTACTGAGATCAGAAGAATTAAACTGACATTTTATAAAACCGTTAGCCTGGGTGACTTGGGGGCTGGACATGACGACCTAAGGGGCAGAGTTGGCTGGTGATGCTTACTCTGAGACCAAAAAAGTTTTGTTTGTTTTTTTTTAGAAAGCGGGATTTATTGAGAGGACAGAAGAGCTCCCACAGTGGGAGGGGACCCGAGGGGTTGCCTAAAAAAAGTTATTTTGAAAGGATGGGAGAAGAGCATCCATGATAGTCGAAGGTCCTAAGGTGTTTTTCTCCAGTCTCAAACACGGGAGCTCTAGTGTCTAGTGTAGTCCGGGTGGATAACGAATCTCGTGTGGCTGGGGGTGCTTTCCTCAGTCACCAGACTCACCACCCTCAAATCTCAAATGCCGTCTGCTCTGTTTCTTTTTCTTCACTTTTTTTTTGACTCTTTGCATCTTTCCTCAAACTAAAGGAAAATTTGTTCATAATAAAAATGAGTAAGCCATATGAAGAGTCCATTCAGAACTTGCTGCCAGAGCTGAGGACTAACTAAATGTTTTTAGATGGTTGCTGATGACTCAGAATAAATCCTTGCGTGCAGTTTAGTTTCCCACAATTATGTGCATGTGGAAATGCCCTACAGACAAACCCAGCCCTATTCCCACTCCAGACTGATCTGATATTGGGCACTCTTTGCTGTCAGTGTAGATGGGCACAGACTCCAAATGTGTGCCTGTGAATTCTCTGGTGACATGGAGCATCTGAGCCCTAAGGAAGGAGAGCTTGCAGGAGCCTGTAGAATTCCATTAAGCACGGAGCTTAGAAATGGGGCTGTGGAACCCGGACCCCGGAGAAACAGTCGTAGCATACCTGCCGAAGAGAAGGTGCCCTTGTGGCTGCAGAAATTCTGCCCAGCAGCTGACAGGAATGAGAACATGTGCACAAAACTCTAACAAGTGTCCTCCTCATCTTTGTCTTCCGTTTCGGAGTTTGGGGGTGCCGGAGGGCCCAGGCTTTGCACCTCTTGACCTGTGCCTCATGGCGTTGGTCCCGTGGCTCTACACAGATTGAGGTTGATCACTCCCAGTCTCTATCTCCAGCCCATACCTCGGCCTTGACTCCCAGATTCGTGTCGCCAGATGCCAGTTTGCCATCTTCTCTTGAATCGCTAGTAGGCATCCTACACACAACATGTTCCCCTGTAGTAGACATCCAAACGTAGCATGCTCTCCTGTGAACCTCTTTCTCTCACAGCTGTCTGCATCTCAGTAAATGGCAACCACATCCCTCAAGTTGCTCAGGCCAAAAACTTCAGTAATTCCTGATTCCACTGTTCTAAATATTATGACCAGCAAAGATCTCTCCCAGAGGGCGACTTTTAAGCAAACACCTGAACAAGTGAAGCAGCAAGTCATGTGGTTACCTGTGGAGACCATCTCAGTGCAACTAAGCCAAAAGTGCAAAGACCCCACTGTGTCCAAGGGAAAGCAAGAAAGCAAGTGTGTCCATGGTAGAGTGAGGGAGGGAGATAAGAACAAGACCTCAGGATCTGAGTTAACTGTGCGCTCAGTGGTGTGACATCGTTTTTGTCCGCAAATCCTGTCTGCTGTACCTTTGGTACGTATCTGAACTCCAACCCCTTCTGCTGTCTCACTGGGCCAAGCCGCGTCATCGTGCCTGGATTTTTCCAGTAGTTGCTTAACTTCTCCCTCCTTTTGCTTTGCTCCACCCTCCTCCCCAGTCTATTCTCAACATAGCAAGAAGAATGATTCTTTCAAAACATCAAATCAGATCTTGTTCCTCCTCTGCTCAAAACCCTCTCATTGCTTTTCCACCTCAGATTGACCACACCACTGAGCGCACAGTTAACTCAGATCCTGAGGTCTTGTTCTTACCTCCCTCCCTCGCTCTACCATGGGCACACTTGCTTTCTTGCCGTCCCATGGACACAGGGCGGTCTTTGCACTTTTGGCTTAGTTGGGCCGAGATGGTCTCCACAGGTAACCACATGACTTGCTGCTTCACTTGTTCAAGTGTTTGCTTAAAAGTCACCCTCTGGAAGAGATCTTTGCTGGTCATAATATTTAGAATTACCCCCTACATATGCTCAGCATTACCTCTCCTTTGCCCTAGTTTTCTCCAGAACACCAGTGACCATGGATGGATGGATGGTCATATGTATATATGTGTCTGTCCCTCTCCTAGAATGAAAAATCCAGGAGGATAGGGAATTTTGTTGGTTGCTATATCCTTAACACCTAGAAAAAATGGTTGACCTATTTTAGGTTATTGGTAAATGAACTGAATTAATTAATAAAGATTTCAAATGTAAATGTTCCAAGAGGAGAAGCAGAAGAACCTAAAAGCAGTGCTGTGGTTTGTACCCTAAAAGGTGTACAATGTGTTCTATTTGATTACATGTTTTTTGAAGTAAAGATAGAAATTGTAGATACAATTTTTAAAAACTAAGTCCTTTTGTCTCGGTAGTGAAGCAGTTTTTAAATTAATTCGGAAATTCCAAAATAGGACTTGTAGAAACCACTTTTTAGTTACATTCTTACCGGAATGTAACTAAAAAAAGGGTAGAAAGAAGAGCAAAACGTCCAAGCATCGTCATAGCTGAAGGCTGGTGTCCATGCGGAAAATCAGTAAAACAAATGGAGATGTAGAATCTTGTTTTTCTCCTGTGCCTCCCGTATTGAAAGAGAAATCACCTGCTTCAGTTTGATCTGTGTTATTTTTGGGGAAAGTCGAATTGCTTTTAATTTTCTCTGTATCACCTGAAATCAGCTTAACAATAACCCACAACATTAAAGCATCACTTGGTTGCATCTGAGAGGTACCTTCTTATTTTCATGTATTAAATCCTGGTAAATTTCCGAATCATAAAAAATTATATATCGCATACAACATCCTTGTTTTTATAAATCTCATATTCTGATTATTTGCAAAATTTGTCATCTTTATGTTGTTTTTAATATATTTTCCTTCCTTTGGGTATTTCAGGAACTAGTAAAAGAAACTTTTAAAAAATAAGACTACCAGCCAGGCTCAGTGGCTTAGCCTGTAGTCCCATGCCTTTGGGAGGCTGAGGTGAATGGATTGCCTGAGCCCGCAGATTCAAGACCCGCCTGGGCAGTGAGACTTCATCTCTACGATAAATCAAAAAATCAGCCAGGTGTGGTAGCGCACGCCTGTAGTTCCAGCTACTCAGAAGGCTGAGGCGGAAGGATCGCGGAGCCCAGCAGGTCGAGGCTGCGGTGGCCGGGAGCGGCCACTGCACTCCAGTCTGGGTGACAGAGTGAGACTCCAACTCAAAAAATAAAAATAAGACTACCAACAGCTTTCTTTAGCTGTTTATTTTTTTCTGTCATCATAATCATCTTTATTTCATAAAAGTACACATTTAGAAATAGGAAAGATAATTTTAGAATAGAATGCCATTGTCCTTGTTTGTATCATTTTTACTGTAGACATTGGTCTACAGTTCAGAATTTGGGAATAGTTGATCTGTTATATGATAACTCACATTTAATAAGAATAGCATATTGGACATAATAAAATTTGACTAATATTCTTAAAAAAGAATACCTAGAAAATATGGTGATTGCAGGAGGCCTTGGAGGACTTTATCAGGTTACCAAAATAGTAGTTACTCAAAAAAAAATTTTAAGGAAAAGCTAAAATTATCTCAGAAATAAGCACAGATAAGAAATTAACCTTAATTTTCTTTTCTTTTCTTTTTTTTAATTTATTGCAGAGAGACAAGGTCTCTCCATATTGCCCAGGCTGGTCTCAAACCCATGGACTCCGGCAGTCCTCTCTCCTCTCCCTCCCAAAGTGCTGGGATTACAGGTGTGAGCCACCACACCCAGCTAAATTTCTTTTAATATCCCCATATTTTTATTACATAATAAGAGCTCACCTTTATTGACTGTTTATTACTTGCCAAGCACTGTGCTAAACACGTCTTAGGTAGATTATCTAATTCTAACAATCCTATGAGGTAGATAATAGTACTATTTAAGTTAATTTTGTTAATTTCGCACTTTTCTTGTATGAGATAATCAGCATTATCACTGAGTTATAAATCTTGGATGACATGTAAATGCAATTGTAGCATTTTAAGAAGACCAAGCAAATGAATGAGGATTAAGACTATTTCAAGTAATAAGAAAGATTGCTAACCTTAATTCTGTCACAGTGTTGGCACTATTACGTTTGACTTCTACCTACTGAGGCTTCCAGCCCTTTCAATTATGATTGCATTGTATTCGGTAATGATTCGTTTATGAATAATTAATATGGACAAGACAAGTTTAGGTATTGAGGGATTAAATACATATAATATGCATTAGATGGAGTTTCTGTTTTCAAGGAGTTTATATTATCTAGTTGGATAGAGAAGACACTCTCATGAAGAAAAGTTCCCAGTGGTTTTAAGGCAAAATTGTGTCAGATAAAGCATAGAACAGAGCTCTGCAAGCAACAACCTGTTTTCTACAGCCCATAAGCTAAGACTGGTTTCTGAATTTTAAAAATTGTAAGATAACATAACAAATGACAAAGAGGAATATGCAACAGAGACTGCATGGCTCAGAGTGCCTAAAATCTGTACTCTTTGGCCCTTTGCAGAAGCAGCTTGCTAACACCTCGTCTATGAAATAAGCCCAGTTAGAAGACAGTGTCGAAAATGTGTCTGGTGGACTGGCGTGGTCCAGGAGGCCCTCAGAGAGAAGCTAAAGTTGGATTGTAGTTCAGATCGGCAGAGAAAAGGGTGGGATCTGTAGAGGTGGATGAGGTGTTAATTCCATCACACGTGCTATCTGAACACTTGGGTTGGCTGTTGTTGACTGTGCTTTTTTTTTGTGGATTTCATTGTTTGATGATTACTTTATTCTTTTTTCTTCCCTTGAGTGTTTCATACTTGTACTTTTCTATGAAATGATCAAAGTCCATATCATTGTCCCATCATTTATGGCCTTCCGTGATCTAATCTTAACCTGTCTCTCTAGCCTTGTATGCCACTACTACACACAGCAACATGGAAAAGAAAATTGGATACGTGTTAAATGCTGATACAAAAAAGAATGGTTTTAACAAAAGGACAATAAGAATATAAGGATTCTTAAGAGCAGGAGTGTACAAACTGTTTCTGTAAAGGACCAAATAGTAAATATTTTTGGCTTCACAGGCCAGCTATTGCTAACAGGAGACCCGCCATAGACATATGTAAATATGTAAATGAAAACCAAGAGGCTGAACACACTTGGCCCACAGACCATCGTTTGCCTGTCCTTGTGAAAGGGTATTTCTGGGTACTTAAGAAGTACTTTAAATATCAGTTGCACTGATTTTCTTTTTAAATACACTTTTAAAAATTTGTTGTAAAATGAATGCACATCATAAGAAGTCCAACAGTACAAAAGGTTTTACAGTGAAAAGTAAATCGTCAGCCATGAGTTATCTTCTCTAGGGCAACCACTGTTACCAATTTCGTGACTGTCTTTTCAAAGTTACTCTGCATATGTAAGATCATACACATATTCTTGGTAATAAAAATAGTAGCATATGCAACATACTGTATTCTGTATCGTTTTTCATATGAATATACACATAGATACACTACCTCGTTAGTACAAATAGTAGTGTATTATATACACTATTTTGTGTGTTAACATTCATTTTTAATATCTCAAAGACCTGTGCCTTTGCCTCAGTTTTTTGCATGAATTCACAATATGTCACTTGATGTATGTACATAATTTATTTAACTAGTAATTTGACTATTTCAAGTCTTTTTTCAGTTGCTAACTTTGTAACATTGATCGTTGTATCCAGTGTCATTGTCGAGACATTGACTTCTTTCTCTCAATGCAGAGTTGTACTGATACTGTTTATATGTGTGTGCGCCATGATTTAAGATATTTTGGCTCCCTCATGCAATGAGTACATATTTCTTTCACTCAGAAGGCAGCAGAATCTAGCCAACTATGGCCTTCATTTTAGATTATTTTGTACTTCATCTTTGAAGAAGGGGTAAAGAAATTTTTCTGGTCTTTCCATTCCCAAATTAAAGGCAAACACTCTTGTCAATATCAGTGCTAAATTTCTCTCACATCCTGTTTCAAGGCTTCTCATTCTTCTAATTAATCATCATGGGAGCAGAGTGGGAGAAGGGAATAAAGAAGAATCTTCTGACGGAGGAGGAGGAAGGAAGGGCAGCCACGTTCTGAGAACGGTCTCTCGCCATTCACCAACTTGTAGCTTCGTCCCTGTAGGACTCGCGGTGGGCCTGATACAGGCGATCACATTGAGGAACATTGTTGACTGGCATTAAATCTGTTGCTTGCAGTTGCCTGGACCTGGAGCAGTGTTCTCTTAAGGTGTTGGAGCCTGAAGGAAGCCCAAGCCTGTGTTTATTGAAGCTAATGGGGGAGAAAGGTTGCACAGTCACGGAACTGAGTGACTTCCTGCAGGCTATGGAACACACTGAAGTTCTTCAGCTTCTCAGCCCTCCAGGTAGGTTTTTTCCCCCTTGGAATATTTTTTAGGAGTTCGTGGAATCAAACTTGGAGGTCACCATTTCTTTTGACCAGGTGAATTATGTTAGATATCCTTGGAAAAATTGCAATTGTAATATAATGATAACTGTAGCATTTTTACATGCAAGTGTGTGGAACTTTGTTTTCTTTCCCAGGTTGAGACTAAAGAACACATAAGAAGCAAACACAGTGCATGAACATTGGTTGGATTATGGATTAGAAAACCAGCTATAGGGGATATTTTTAACACAGCTGGAAACATTTGAGTGCAAATGTTAGGGATAAGATTTCTATAACATACGATAGAATAGTGCAGCCCAAAAAAATGGAGGAAACTCTCCTCTCTACATCTGTAGATAGGGTTGGTCAACTGCGGTGGGGTCAGGCAGGAGGGACATGACTTTGATGGCAGCAACACTGCAGGCCTCCCTTCCCCTGGGGCTCAGTTGGCCATTACGTGTGACCAGCAAAGAGGCTGGTCAAGCTTAGAATGGCCATATACTAAGAACCAGATACTCTCTATTCCACACAGTTTTGACACTCGCCACTTCATTGTCTAGCCAGATTGGTTATGATACATTTTTAAGTTAAAATGAGGAACTTAAAACTATAATTTAGATCTTATTTTTTGTCTTGTGAGCTCTGAGGTCAGGGAATTAGAGACACATTATTTAGTAGTTTGCATGTCGATTACATGTACCAGAAACCTCAACTCAACTTGGTGTAGTAAAGGGAATATATTTCTTCTTCTAACTGAAAAGCCCAGAAGTAGGTTGGGCCTCAAGAAAGTCAGGGAACAACCTAAGCAGTTGTTTTGGTTTTGTCTTTGCTCTCCCTTTCTTGGCATTGATTTCCTTCCAAGACTGATTCTCCGATAGTCCAAGATGTCTACTAGCTGTTCTGGGCTCATCAGCCTTGTCCCAGCAAAACCCAGAAGGTTCATTCTAGTTAACTAGTTTCAAATGCCTGTCCTTAAACCTGTCACATTGGTCAAATAGATGGAATGTGCAGCTTGCCTGGCTTTTAACGCCAGGAGTGGAGTTAGGCTGAATCAGCTTTTAGGAACCACATGGATCACCTCCTTTGTTGAGGAGTTGACCAAAAAGTCTACTACAGATAGAACAGACCCTGGATTATAAGTAAGGAAACTGGGACTCCCAAGCCATCCCCTTCTTTGCAAGGCCTAATGTCGATGGTAAAATGGCCTCTCATAGCTGCCCCTTGATGATGCACACTGTACTGGATGCTTGGCTTTTGCTTCCCATTGCCTCTTCATGCTCAGAGGTAAGGGGCAGGAATACCTAACTGCTACTGCTGCCAGCTCCCTCAGATACAGTGGTAGACTTCTTAGGTCGTATTTATTAATTTTTATATTCCCAGGGCCTCAGATAGTACCCAGGAGTTGTGGTGACTAAAATCCACCAGTCTAGGACACTGGGTTAGCTGCTAAGTTCTCATACTTTATAAAATGCTAGGGCCTCTGAAAACTTAAGAAACCTCTCTGAGAAGGAAATATAACTTTTATATCTCTATTCTGTTTTTCAGTAATTACATTTAATTACTCTGACCGTTGGTTGTCCAGCCTATAAAATGAGCGTAAGTTTTCTCTACCTTGCAGATTTGGAGGAGTTACATGAAATAATGCAGTGCTGAACTGCATCTAGACAATGACAGGGGCCTCACTTCTCTTAATGATGTGTGGTATGATCATTGGCCTGAGATCCAAGTTTCGGACTTTTTGAAGTTTCCTATATATATGAAACTAGGCTTGATTGGAATTGAGTCACATATTTAGTTAATGTGTAACAATTTGCCTGAAATTTTTAGATAATACAGTATTTCATATTTTTATTTTTGAAAAGCCAGAAACTAAGTGCCATGCTAATAAGCATAAGTGATTTCCTTTGAAAAATCCATCTTTGTTCCTTGTGTTTTTCTCCAAATAGGATTAGCACTATATTATTCTGATATTCAGCTTACAGACTTTTTCAAGGTTATCTCATAGTACTTTTTCACGTTTGAGGGGAGAATAGGAAAAGGAGAGGAGTGTCGTCTGTGTTACCATTTCTGCCCTGTTTCTGTGAAGTTTCATGTCAAAATAGCCATATAGTATTCCCAGGAATCGATTGTTACTTGAATGTTAATTATTGATTTAAAAGGAAGTGTTTTGGAATCTGGTAAAGCCCGGTAATTTTAGGGAGTAATTAATTTGCCAACTTACTATCTGAATCTAATATGGATAATCGAAGACTCACTCTTTTTACAGATATTAGAATAAAGAAATATAAAACAAAATAAAGAAATGTAAGAACTATAGAGAAGAATTTTAATATTTTGATAAAGGTACTGAGAATTAAAAGTATTGTAGTTATATTAAGAATACAGGTTTTGATAGAATTGACTAATGGATGATTTTGGTCGTGCATTCAATAAAAATTTACTATTTTCCAGTTCCTTGGCTATTCCAGGCATTATGCTAGGTACCATGAATTCAAAGATGAATAAAGTAAAATGTCAATGCTCACATCCAGGACAATTGCAAAAAGGATATGTAAAGTAACTTTATCTGATCTCCAGTTTTTTCAAAATAGAAATATATTAATGTTTTCTCTCTTTTTTGCATTAATGCCATTACATAGAAGGACACTAGTTCTTATTCCTCAGGAAGTCTGATGATTTTTCTCTGATTGTCCTTACAGAGAGAGGTCTGGTTTGGGTTATGTTGTGAACTTCTGAACAGTCCTTTCAGGTCTAAATGCAGGGAGAAGGGGAAACTTCAGATTTATTCTAACTGAAGGAGAAACTTTAGTCTTATTTCGCCATATTCTATTCCAGCTATTTGTAGAACTATAGCCAGAAATAGCTGTGAGAGAGATCTGTAGTGTGGAGTTTCTATATTTTTTGGAAGACTGACCCAGTCTCCTTTGTAAGTTTGTTTTGGAAGCTCAGAAGTAGCCAGGACAGCATTCACTTATCCGTAACTAGAACACTTTCTGTGACAGATCTGGCTTCCCTGGCCACTCAGTGTGAAGTCTAAGATGAACATAAGCTTACCCAGAAGGCCTTGCTCTCTGGGCCCTGGTGCCTCATGTGCTTCCTGAAGGAGCCTCCTGGGATTGAGGTTCCCACTCTCCGGCCTCCTCTCTCGTCAGGGCACGGGAGTCGACCGACTTGCCCCCCGTCTGGTCTTGTTGGAACTGCGAGTGGGAGGAGGCGCTTCTCGGTGTTGTGTGGAAGGTGTTCCCATTTTCCATCGTGACTGCATTGTTGCCTGATTTATTTATCGTCTGTTCCTTTGGTCACCTCAGTGGGAATCGGGGGCTGGGGGATTAAATGAATGTGCTGGAATGGTTTTAAACCAGAGGTTTGGAATGGTATTTTCAGATCTTTCCTCTTTTATTTAAGTTTCAAAGAGTCTGTCTGATTCCAAAGCAACCAGTACTGATATCTGTATTCTCGGCAAACATAAACGACTTAGATGTGCAGTTCAAACTGTTTTTATTTTTGTCTTTTGTTTTAGGTGAAAACTTTTGAGCGCAGTTATAGGCTCTATCAGTTGCAGTTATGTAGATCACAAAATGGCTGCCTGGGGAAGCCGCGCCCTTACCTGGAATTGGCAGAGCAGAGGTGGGACTGTGGGGGCTATTTAGGGAGAATTGACAGGTTTATTTACAAACAGGTTTCATTAGGATGAGTCCAGGTTCCTCCCAGCCCAGGCTTTGTGATGTCGCCATTGTATTCCATTCTTCACAGGAAGGTGCTTCGCTGGGCGTCTTGGAGGGCCATGGCAGGGTCATAGGCTTTCTCTTCAAAAGCCTCTCTCCATTCACCCGGCCCTTTGTTATTTCATAAAACTTTTTTCTCTACTCATTCTTATGTTTCTGACATCAGTTTGTTAGAAATTATTTTATTGTCTCTAAAATAAATGCAAAGATTGTTGAATATTATTCTTTAGTTTCTAAAATACCTTTAGTTTACATTTTATCTTCACAATTCTGTGAAGCAACAGAACAGTACTATTATGAACATTTAAATTTTACCAGCAAACATTGATATGGAAAATGAGATTTTCCAAAAGTTATCATTTGGCCAGTGTCCCAGTTAGTTATTGACAGAGGTAAGATTGAAAACCAGGTCTGCTACCCCTGTCCTGAACTCCACACCATTTCTATAATGATAGGAAACTTCTGGGTTGTTTGAGAATCCTAGTCCTGTATGATTACCTCAGATGCCTCTTTGACCCATAGACTTTGATTTTTTTCTTCTTGCTAAGTTAAGAAGTACTCAAATACAGTATCTGATTTGTAAGGGATTCTTCTTATTTCATGAACATAGGGAAACTGGCAGCTATTCCCGAAAGGAAAATACCAAGACATGAAAAGAAACAAAGATAGTGTGACTGAGAATGCAGATATGGAAGACATAGAGAGAGAAAGGTAGTGAGGCCTGAGAGAATGTATCTCTGGGTGTGGAGTGTTGAGGGCATCTCAGGCAGTGTCGCAGTATAAGGGGTGTTGTGTAGGAGACCAGGTTTAGCCACAGTAGATACAAATGTAAGTTGGCTTGTATGTGGACACACTGTGTGTGTAATGTTGTAGGAGGGACACATGTGGATATATGGTTGTGTAATGTGGAAATTGTTGGAGGAAGAAGAATGCCCTTTATTCTGGCACACTGGGGGCTCATAGATTCTTCCCAGTGATAGCTTAGAAAATTTGAAAGTAACTTTGAGGAAGAGTTTTAGATGGAAACTGATGGAAAACATTTTTTGGTTTTTGGCCTGAAAATAGGCGTACTTCAGTGTGTGCAGTAGATCTGTGTCTGGAAAAGGTGTTTGTAAATTACATCAATATTTAAGTACCTTGTGAGAAAGAACTTAAAGTGAGCCTATGATGTGTCCTTTTCTCAAGAATCATCCTAATTTATCCTTCTTATAGTTCTAGCAGGGTATTTTTTGTTGTTGTTTTGGGGTTTTGTTTTTGTTTTTAGTTGAGGTCCCCCTCTGTCGCCCAGGCTGGAGTGCAGTGGCACGTTCACAGCTACCTGCTGGGCTCAGGCGATCCTTCTGCTTCAGCCCCCTGAGAGCTGAGACTACAGGCATGCACCACCATGCCCAGCTAGTTTTTTTGATTTATTATAGAGACAAGGTCTCGCCAAGTTGCTTGGGCTGTTCTCAAACCCCTGGACTCAGACAATCCTCTTGCCTCCCAAAGTGCTGGCATTACAGGCTTGAGTGTGTGTGTGTGTGTGTGTGTGTGTGTGTGTGTGTGTATGTGTATGTGCTGAAAGTACAATCCTTAGTTCCATCATACCTAGTCATATTCTCCCAGGCTTACAGGAAATCAAGTAACCTCTCTGACTTCTTTGCAGATGTTATCTGAAAAATATGCTTGTTTGCCAGGAAGCTGTGTGTTCACCGTTTAAAATAGAACTTTCATTTATATGCCTCCGTGCATCCTACATAGCACTATGCCATGTTTTTTCCCTACCTCGTTCGGTACCTTCTAACTAGTGGGTGCCGCACTTGGGTGGTTAAGGGTTGACCATGGTCCCTGCACACAAGACTCTGTGGGAGGAAGGAAATATGTGTGGTTAAAACTTGGTAGGTTTTGTGCCTCTTTTTCTTTACTACTTACCAGCAGTGGTTTCCAAATCACATTTTGGCTTTCAATTCTTAGGGTTTGAAGCAATAAGTAATATATATATGTATATTCATTCACACAGACACATATACTTGCTTATTGAAGACTAGACTCCTAAGACTGTTGGTACAGGACAGACTTAGAAACAGTTGAGATGTGTATTGAAAGTCGTTTAGTCTTGTGTCCCACACAAGGAAGAATATGTGTTAGGACCTGGCCATGTGTTCCTCTTCCTGTCATCATTCACTTCTTTGTAAGACACTCTAGGAGAGGAAGCCGTTTATTTCCCTCATTCTTGACTCTTGTCTCTTTATGCAATGGCAGAGAATATTTGCCCTGATATCTGTGAGCAGTGTCACGATGCTCAGTAGCTCTCTGCCTGATACACTCCCTCAGTAAGACAGACTCACTATAGTGGAAGATGGGAATACCAGGGAGATACATTTAGAGTTGTTGAGATAGGAAAAAGCTGAAGGGTTTTAAAGCCCAGAAAACCTAGGTTTGCATCCTGGTTCCACCATTTTACAACATATAAAAAGAATTGGTCTCCAAGAGGTTAAATAATGTACTCTGGGTAATTTGAGTAACCTTTTGCAAATTACTTAACTCTTTCTCATTGTAACATAGATCTAATTAATATCTACCGTGTAAGGTTATTTCAAAGATTAGTGACAAAAATACCTGTATGTGTAAAGCAGTCAGTAACTTGCTGCTTTCGTAGTTTTTATTATTTTTATTATATACATTCTTTGAACAAATACATGCTGGACATCCACTGTATTGCCAGACACAGGTCTGGGTGCTGGGTGAACTTGTGGTTAAGATACAAGGACCTTGCACTCGTGGAGCTTCGGTTTTAGCAGGTAAGACAGACCGTAAGAAAGAGGGGTTTCCGGTAAGAATTAGTGCGATAAAGATACAAACAGGTGAACGTGGTGGAGCCCTGGGGTCGGGGAGTAGCTAGCTTAGAGTTGTTTCCCAGACAAACTGGTGGGTGACATTTCAGTAAGGGGATGAGAGAAGAAAGAGCCTCCCACAAGTGGGGGTGAGGGGAGAATCCGGCAGAGGACCAGTAAGTGGAAAGGCAGAGGGCTCTGGCTTGTCTTGTGAAGGGACCAGGGACAGATGCCACTGGGGTGTGGTGCGCAGCGGGGCGGGGGAGGGGCAGTTCCCCGAGGGCCGTGGTGAGGAGACTGGACTTTATTCGAAGTACAGGCACACCTCATTTTATTATGCTTCACTTTATTGCGTTTTACAGATTCTGCCTTTCTTACAGATTAAAGGTTTGCAGCATCCCTATGCTTAGCAAGTCTGTTGGTGTCATTTTTCTAACAGTGTGTGCTCACTTCATGTCTCCATGTCACATGTTGGTGATTCCCACAATATTTCATACTTTATTATTATTATTATGATTATCTGTCATAATGATTTGTGATCAGGATCTCTGATGCTACTGTTGTAATTGTTTGGGGCAGCGCAGATCCCACCCATATAAGAAGGTGAACTTAATTGATAAATGTTATATGTGTTCTGACTGCTCCAGCAACCAGCCATTCCCCTGTTTCTTTTTTTTTTTTTTTAACATGCGGGGTACAAGTCATTCCCCCATTTTTCTCCCTCTCCTTAGGCGACCCTATTCCTGGAGATGCCACACATATTGAAATTAGGCCAATTAATAACCCTACAATGTCTTGTAAATGTTCGAGTGAAAGGAAAAGTGACACGTTTTTCACTTTAAATCAAAAGCTAGATATGATTAAGTTTAATGAGAAAGGCATATCAAATGCTGAGACAGGCCAAAAGCTAGGCCTCTTCTGTCAGTTAGACAAATTGTAAATGCAAAGGAAAAGTTCTTGAAGGAAATTTAAAGTGCTACTGCAGTGAACACACGAAAGGTAAGAGAGAAAAACCAGCTTATTGCTGAAATGGAGAAAGTGACAGTGGTCTGGATAGATCAGATCTGCCACAACATTCCATCAAACCAAAGCCTAAGCCAGAGCAAGGCCCTAACTCTCTTCAGTTTTGTGAAGGCCAAGAGAGATGGGGAAGCTGCAGAAGAAAGTTGGTTCGTGAGGTTTAAGAAGAGAAGTTACCTCTGTAACATAAAAGTACAAGGTAAGACAGCAAGTACTGATGGAGAAGCTGCAAGTTATCCAGAAGAATTAGCTAAGATCATTGATGATGGTGACTACAATAAATAGTGAATTTTTCAATGCAGAAACAGTCTTATATTGGAAGAAGATGCCATCTAGAAATTTCATAGCTGTAAGGTAAACGAAACCAGACCAGGTGAAACGGCAACAAAGGAGCCAAGAAAAATTTATTAGCGCAGTCCCGGGCGAGGTTCACCGGCCCATGTAGCTGTGGGCCAGAGAAGTCGCGCTCAGCAAGATGGGTGACAGGCTTATAAAGGGCACACTGAGAAAGCTGTGAGGGGTTGGGGAGAGCAATCACTGGTTGGGACAGCTGTCACATCTGCTGGCGATTGGCTGAACGAGGTTGCTAGAGTCGCTGTAGCAGGTACTGGCTGGCTTTGCAGCTGGAGTCTTAGTTCCAGTCACTCATTTTTGCTGGCTCACTCTCACCCATTGTTCTCCTGGTCCGGGTTGGAGCCATCTTGTTGAGGCCTGCCCTGCCCTCCAGTACCTCCGGCCTTATAATAGCTAGAAAGAAATCAATGCTTGGGTTCAAAGAACAGGCTGACACTCTTGTTAGGAACTAATGTAGCCAGCAACTTTAGGTTGAAACCAATGTCCACTCACCGTTTTGAAAATCCTAGGGTCCTCAAGAATAATGTTTAATAATCTACTCTGCCTGTGCTCTATAAAGAGACAACAAAGCCTGGGTGACAGCACATCTGACTATAGCATGACTTTACTGAATATTTTAAGCCTTTTGTTGAGACCTACAGCTTAAGAGCCATTTCAGAACATTACTACTTGTTGACAATACCTAATGACTTAAGAGCTCTATAGAGATGTACAAAGAGATTAATGTTTTCATGCCTGCTAATACAGCATCCATTCTGTAGCCTACGAATCAAGAGATAATTTTGACAATTTTAAATCTTATGATTTAGGAGATACATTTTGTGAGGCTATAGCTGCCATAGATTCCTCTGATGGATCTAAGCAAAGTAAGCTGAAAACCTTGTGGAGAGCATTCACCATTTTAAATGCCATTAAGATAATTCATGATTCATGAGAGAAGGTCAAAATCTCAACATTAACAGGAGGTTGAAAGAAACCGATTCCAAACCTCTCAGATAATTTTGGGGTGTTTCAAGACTTCAGTGGAGGAAGTAACTGCAGATGTGGTAGAAACAACAAGAAAACTAGAACTTAAAATGGAAGCTGAAGATGTAACAGTCGCTGCAATCTCGCAGTACAGTGTTAATGGATGAGGGTTGTTACCAAGAGGTTTCTTGAGATGGAGTCTGTTTCTGGTGAAGAGCTGTGAATATGGTTGTAATGACAGCAAATAATTTAGACTACTGAGCACACTTAGTTGATAAAGCCGTGACAGGGTTTGAGAGGATTGGCTCCAATTTTGAAATAAATTTTGCTGTGGGTGAAATGCTATCACATAGCCCCAGAGTGGAAAAGGGAAGTGAACCAGGCAGTGGGCTCCTGCTGGGCTGGGCTGGCGGAGGCAGAAGGCAGCACCTAGCAGAGGTGTCCAGCTCTGGGATGTCAAAGGACACGGTGTCATCGGCCCAGTTCCAAAAGGCGGATGTGGATGAGTACGAGGGAACAGCTTCATGGGCGAGGAAGACGGGGGCGACGGCCAGGCTGGGCCACGAGGGCGAGGCGGACTCCTGCCTGTGGCAAGGAAACATGATGACTGCCCTGCGGGCAGCTCTGACCAACCCTCGTCAACACTGAGAGTCCAGCAGTGAAAGGCCAGGCAGGCTCGTCTCTCTCTCTTTTTTTGAGTCGGAATTTCACTCCGTCGCCCAGGCTGGAGTGCAGTGGCACACTCAGCCACCCCAGCGTCGACCTGCTGGGCTCCGGCGATCCTTCCGCCTCAGCCTTCCAAGTAGCCAGAACTATAGATGCACGCTACCATGCCTGGCTAATTTTTCTGATTTGTTGTAGAGACGAGGTCTCGCCAAGGTGCCCGGGCTGGTCTCAAACCCACCCGGCCTCCCAAAGTGCGGGGTTTACAGGCTGAGCCACCACGCCCAGCCTGCTCCTTTCTTAAAGCTAACGGTGTCGTAAAAGCAGTTCAGTCCCTGGTGTGGATCTGCCAATGAAGTATATTCATAAAGGCTTCACAAGCCCCTCCGACATTAGCAGTGCCATATTGTTACAATGGCATGAAAAGGCAATTGCTGTTGGGAGAGTGGGTCCACCGTTCATGTCTTGACTGCAACGAAGAGGGTGTAGTTGGGCCAGAGCTGAATCCTGACTCGGGAATATGCCGGAGTCCTGCTCCAGCAGAGTTCAGAGATTCCCGAAGGTGGAGACAGCATCAGCGATTGTGAGAAAGAGAGAGAGAGAGAGACTTGGACAACTGTTCAGATTTGAGCAGAAGACAACCTTTATTGAGTGTTAACAGTAGGCTTTTACACTCCGTCCACCAGATGCTCTTTCAGGTATGAAGAAGAAAATCCCATAACAGACGCTAACCTTGATCCATGACTGACCTATCCTATAAACTCTTTTCATCCTATGCTAATTTATACTAATACCAAGTTAAACGATTCTATAGAAACTTAAATACTTACTTTACAACCCAAAGCGGCCCATCCCAGAATGTTTGGAATGTGGCCCAGTCCAAAGTTCACAGTGGGCTACCTGCAAGTAACCTAGCTGCATTCTTTCAACAAAATGGCTGTCTAAACTTATATTTCTAAAACTATATTCTACAATTTACACCTTACTCAACTTCAGTAAATCCTAAAATCACAACCCAGAAGCCTGTGACCAATACTAAGGCTCTTAGATGTGACCCGAGTTTGAAGTGTAAGTTGTGTGAAAGCCAGAACCGCAGTTTGTGGAAGAATGGGCGCAATGAGCTCCTAAAGTTAGCTTGTGTTCGTCCCGGTCTCAGAGTTTTTATGTTTGAGCTTACAGGAGCTTTTTCTGGTTATAGTGCTAAGTAGAAAGGGGGAGGAAATGGGGTCAACAGCTCCCGAATGCATCCTAGTGGTCTCGGGTTCAACGGCCCTCCCTGATCCCTAACGCTCAGTGAGTGGTCTTCCGTGGCCAGCTCCCAACAGGAGTGGAAGTCACTGGTACAAAGACCAAACACCAAATGCCTCCAGTGTCCTGTGGGCAGCATCTGCTTCTCTCAGCTTTGTCTTCTTACTTCCTTTTTCGTGTCTGTAAAAAAGAAGAGTACATAAAAGTACATATCAGTCTTCCTTTCATGAAACTTGGGATATTATAGAGAAAATTTTGTTTCGACAGTTGTGTTTCATTCTCCTAAAACCATTTCAGTGATGTATACACCAGTCTGTATATAGAATAATTTGCATTCAAGTTTACTTGTGCAAGTTTTAACCCCTGTTGGCCGGTTTTTTTGTTGCATTTTGTATTTTTAACTAATACTGAGAGATTTTATCAGGATTTGAGGCCAGTTTCCTAACTCACTGCTAGGCAGGAAGTGATCTTTCTTTAAAAAAAAAAAAAAAAAGCAGGAGAGACTGGCAGCTATTAACATTACAAAACTGGACCATAATTCCCTTATTTAAGCAGAATGTGTTTCTGGAATAATGGTGGGCGAACACCACTGCCAGCCTCCAGCTTTGCGTCTGCTTGTTGCCAGATTGTCTGTGCTGTGAGGTTGAAGATGCTTCTTCCTCTTGGCATCTAATAATCCTGGCCTCTCAATTTCTTTGTGGTCACCCAGGGTTCAGAGCAAGGAATCTTGCTCCATACACATGTATCTATAAAATAACAGAGCTTGTTTGGCATGAACACCGAAGTTTTGTTCCAGTAATGTGACTCTGTTTGGGTATGCTACTACAGATTGGAAAGGATGTGGAAACCATGAGGTCATTCACACTCTGGGCAGCCTCTGAGTGAAATGCTGTTTTCTTTAGAAATACAGTAGCCGGGCCAGATGCGATGGCTCAAGCCTGTAATTCTAGCACTTTGGGAGGCCGAGGTGAGGGGATTGCCTGAGCCCACAGGTTCGAGAACAGCCTGGGCAACTTGGTGAGACTGCATCTCTACAATTCATCAAAAAATTAGCCAGGCGAGGTAGCGCGCGCCTGTAGTTCCAGCTACTTGGAAGGCTGAGGCGAAAGGATCGCCGGAGCCCAGCAAGTCGACGCTGGGGTGACTGTGGCAACAGAGTGAGACTCCAACTCAAAAAAAAAAAAAAAGAAATACAGTAGCTGTCTCAGACAATATGAGGGATACAACTAATATTAGATACCATTTAATATGCCCCATAAATGTCTTCAATGTTCTTCAGAGTAATGGGGATCTCAGAAGATTTGGTTCAGATCCAAACAAATATACATTCTGTGTGTTAGCTAAGGGCTTTCTTTAAAAAAGAAAATACCACAAAGCAAAAAATTGTTTATCTTGTTGGACAAACCAAATCAGTTCTCAAAAATGCCAGTGTTGAGCAAAAAAAAAAAAAAAAAAAAAGTACTGTCAAACAGCAGCTCGTGCTAAAGGGAAATCTTTGATGGAAGGATGAATTAATCGATGTACCACACTTTATTGTTGTCTTTTTTTTTTTGAGTCAGGGTCTTACTCTGTCGCCCAGGCTGGAGTGCAGTGGCACACTCACAGCCACCCCAGCATCAACCTGCTGGGCTCTGGCGATCCTTCTGCCTTGGCCTTCCAAGCAGCCAGAGCCACAGGCACGTGCTACCACGCCTGACTAATTCTCTACTTTATTTTGTTGTGGAGACGTGGTCTCACCAAGTTGCCCGGGCTGGTCTCAAACCCGCGGGCTCAGGCAATCCACTCATCTCGACCTCCCAAGGTGCTGGGATGACGGGCTGAGCCTCCAGGCCCAGCCTTATTTTCAGAAATTGCCACAGCCACCCCAGCCTTCAGCAACCACCACCCTGGTCAGTCAGAGGCCATCAACATCCAAGCAAGACCTCCAGCAGCAAAAAGGTCACCACTCGATAGAGGAAGCTCAGATGGTTGTTAGCATTTTTAGAAGTAAAATATTTTTAAATTAAAGTATGTATATTGTTTTTTTAGACATAATGTTATCACCCTATTAATAGACCACAATACAGTGTAAACATTACTTTATATGCGTTGGGAAACAAAAAAAAAAAAAAAATGGTGTGACTCACTTCATTGTGATATTATTAATTTTGTTGCTGTGATCAGGAACTGAATCCACATGTCTCTTAGGTATGCTTGTATAGTGGTAGCACATTCGGAGGTTTTAATTGCAAGAGATAGAAATTAATTTATGTTTGTTTGTTTTGAGTTGGAGTCTCCGTCACCCAGGCTGGAGTACAGTGGCACACTCACGGCCACCCCAGCGTCAACCTGCTGGGCTCCAGCAATCCTTCTGCCTCAGCCTTCTAAGTAGCCAGAACTACAGGCACACGCTACTGTGCCCACTTAATTTTTTTGATTTATTGTAGAGACGAGGTCTCTCCAAGTTGCCCAGGCTGGTCTTGAACCCTCAGGTTCAAGCAGTCCCCTCACCTCGGCCTCCCAAAGTGCTGGGATTACAGACTGAACCACTGAGCCTGGCCTAATTTATGTTTTAAAAAGATATTTGGGCTGCTGATTGACAGCAAGGAAACAAGTTAGAAGGGCATAACAATGGTTCACCACAGAGTTGATGGTGGCTTAGAATATGGTCGTAGCGTTAAAGATGGTGAAACATGGAAAAGCTTAATTGACAGGATTTGCAAAGAAATTGCCTGTGAATAATGAGACAGAGAGAAGACAGTATTTCAGGATGGCTGCTAGGTTTTGTGGTGCAAAACTGGACAACAGGTGGCCAGCTGCAGGACTGGTTCGCCTTCCCTGAGATGGGGAACTGCAGCGGGCTTGCCAAGAAGATTTTACGTCAGAAGGGGTTTGGGACTTGAGGTTGCTGTAAGACATTCACATTTAAAGCTAATTTAGCCAAAACTTTTCAGGTTGATTACTTGTTCTCTTTTGTCATTTTTTAACAGCTTTTTTTTTTCTCTTATCACACCTAAACTTGGAACATCAGAGCTGTTGTATCTTAAAGTTGTGATGTAAGACTCCTGACAGATGAATGGCAAATATGGCGACATGAAATACAGTGTTGTGAGTTTGTGGGTGTCAGCAAGAGCGCTTGTCCCATGGTCCAACTTTCCTTCCAACACGGATCACAGAATTCAGAAGAGTTCTGAACTTCGTCCATCCTGTGCTGGCTTGGCCTCAACATAAAGGATCAGTGAATATGAAACCTGTTCCTTGGCAAGAGTTGTAAATCCTTTTTTGAGAGGCTTTTCTATATTTACTATAGATTTTCTAGGGTTTCTTCCAGGTCCTCAGATATACTAGGCATGTAATAAATATTTACTCATTTTGAATTTTGGTTTTATTTGGTCTCTTTCTGCTATGAATTTCACTTAATTTTACTTATTTTTTTTTCTAGAAAGTTTAGTACCAGCCAGGCTTGGTGGCTCAGCCTGTAATCCCAGCACTTTGGGAGGCTGAGGTGAGTGGATTGCCTGAGCCTGCAGGTTCGAGGCCCACCTGTGCAACTTGACGAGACCGCATCTCTACAATAAATCAAAACTTAGCCGGGCGTGGTAGCGTGCGCCTGTAGTTCCAGCTACTTGGAGGGCTGAGGCGGAAGGATCGCCGGAGCCCAGCAGCTCGAGGCTGTGGTGGCCGGGAGCGGCCGCTGCACTCCAGTCTGGGCGACGGAGTGAGACTCCAACTCAAAAAAAAAAAAAAAGAAAGTTTAGTACCTTTCCTGTATTAAGTTTGCTTCTTTTTAATACACTATCACCTTTTTCCTTTGGATTGGTGGGTGGTAGAAGAAAAGGACCCTGTTTTAACATCACATTCAGGATAGACAAGGAAAGAAAAGTAGGCTCAGGAAAGTAAGTTTTAAACCCCTTAATGGTATTTTCTCCTTCCTAAAAACCAGCTGACCCAGTTTCGTGTATCCTCAGCCTGGCAACTGTAATAGTTTCTAACTTTGGCTTCTTTTATGTCAGTTATCTGTGGCTGCATAAGAAGTTACCCCAAAACCAGAAGTTTAAAGCAACAGCCATTTTCTATCTCACGTAGTTTCTGAGGTTAGTAATCCCACAGTGGCTTTGCTGGGTGGTCCTGGCTGAGGGCCTCGCATGAGGCAGCAGTCCCGTTGTCAGTCTGTGGTCTGAGTGTGCCCCCCAGATTCATGTGCTGGAACCTTACTGCCCTATGCAACCGTGTTGGGAGGTAATTAGGCCATGAGGGTTCTACCCTTGACCACTGTCAATTGATGCTGCTGTGAAGAAGTGTTCAGGAAGTGGGTTCATGCTCTCTTCTGCCAGATGAGAATACCACATTTGTCCCTGCTTGCCCTTCTGCTCCGTGCCATGTGAGGACACGGCAGGAGAGCCCTCATTGGCAACCAGGGGCTTGATCTTGGACTTCCTAGGTCTTCTGAAGGCTCGACTGGGACTGGAGAATCCTCTTCCCAGATGGCTCGCTCACATGGGTGTTGTCAGGAGACCTTATTTCCTCTCTGGCTCTTGGCAGGAGGTCTGAGTTTCTGTCCTTACCACGGGGGCCTCTCCCCAGGGCTGCCTGAGTGTCCTCGTGACTCAGCGATGTGCTTTTCCAGGGCAAGTGAGTGAGAAAGAGGCGCAGGAGAGGGAATGGGTGTGTTTCGGTATTGACTCTAGAATTTTCTTCCAGACGTCTGTCGAAAGTTTTCCTAGTGTTGATGCTGGTAGCTATTCTTCAACTGAGAAATGTTAGCATCACAGGTATTAAATGTATGTCCTGCTGCTCTGTTTCTGTGCCTTTCTGCTTCCAAAATAATTTTTATTTCAGTCCTAAATCCTAATATAGTCATTTCAATGGCATTTTCTTTGTCCATTTCATGGTGGTATAACAGAATACCACAGACTAAGTAATTTATAAAGACCAAAATTTCTTTCTCAAGCTCTGGAGCCTGGGAAGTCCAAGATCAAGCGCCTGGTTTCCGATGCGGGCCCTCCTGCTGTGTTGTATCCTCACATGGCACAGAGCAGAAGGGCAAGCAGGGACAAAGTGGTGTTCTCATTTGGCAGAAGAGAGAGTGAACCCACTTTCTGAAATCCTTTTCATGGCAGCATTAATTCACTGTCAAGGATAGAACCCTCATGATATTTTCTCCTTCTTCCTAAAAACCAACTAACCCGATTTTATGTATTATAAGCTTGGCACCTGTAATTGTTTCTAACTTTGGTTTCTTTTATGTCAGTTATCTGTTGCTCCCAACATGGTTGCATAGGGCATTAAGGTTCCAGCACATGAATTTGAGAGGACACATTCAGACCATAGCAGATGTTTACACTTAGCACTTGAATTACTTACTGTGCACCCAACTCAGCTGAAGTGCCAGCCGTATGAGCATTTGTGACCAACTATTTGCACACATCCCGACACTGAGAACTGTGCTGTGACTATTGCTTGGCAGGTATCTATTATAAAGTGTATCCTGAATTCAAAAGTATTAGAATGTGGGAAAAAGTATTTCTAAGAGTTAAAGAAATACAGCACATAATTTTCTCCTCCAATCATGAGAAAGCATGTAGATCCAAATCTTTTGCACATGTTTCTTTCCTTAGGATTTTTCAAAGCCTGCAACTCACAAACACGTAGTCTGATGAGGAACAAGATGTGAATATGTGATTTATGACAGGAATATGCAAGTTATTGCCAAAATATTTCATTTTTAAATTTCAGATCTGTAAAAAAGAAAAATCCCTCTTCTGTGGCTTTATTTAATCTTTTGTTGTTGCTGTCCCCCCCTAGGAATAAAGATCACTGTAAACCCAGAATCAAAGGCCGTCTTGGCTGGGCAGTTTGTGAAGCTGTGTTGCCGGGCAACTGGACATCCTTTTGTACAGTATCAATGGTTCAAAATGAATAAGGAGGTAATTGTTTTTAAATGACCTTTTAATTCTTCTAAGAAGAAAGAAGGATAAAAAATTAATTGATGTTGTTAATTGTGAATTGTTAAGTGGTTTTCAGAGTTTAATTAAAGAGTCTGATAGACATTGCTGGGTTATTAGTAAGGTATTTGATAATCATTATTTTGGTATGGCAGTTCCAAAATTGTCTTACCAAAAAATTGTAAACAATAATGAAATCAGTTTTTCACTGTAAAAATTGTGGGAAATAGGGATTACATAGGGCAACAATGTTAGCAAGTATAAAACATCACCAGTACATTCTTACACATCTAAACAAAACTCTGTACAACAGATTATGTTCCAGCCAAAACCTTAGAAAGATTTTCAAGGCTACATGGCAAGCTAATGCAGTATTACTGTTTTTAAAGAATTCCACGCTAAATGCAGTGACTCATGCTTGTAATTTCAGCACTTTGGGAGGCTGAGGCAAAAGGATTGCTTGAGCCCAGGAGTTCAAAACCAGCCTAGGCAACATAGCAAGACCTTGTCTCAAAATAAATAAATCATTTTTAAAAGAATTCCACATAACTGTTTTATATTTTTTTAAAAATTTATGTCATTGTTGTAGATTCTAAAGTAAAATTCAGGTTGGCAGAGTGTGGCATCTGTTCCTTTTGTGAGAGGATTGTATCCTAGCACCACCCAACAAATAATTTAAAATCACATATTAGAGTTCTCTTTTCTCTTCAAGCCACCTTGCCCCTGGGAATTTCTCAGTGGTCTGTCCACTTCTGTGGACTTTTCTCTTCCACTCCCTCATCCTCTCCCTCACCCTTGTCCTCCTCGACTGTGCCATGAAAGCCCACACTTTTCAAGCTGTTAGTTACAGCAGTTCCACTTTCTTCCAGACTTGATGCCACGTGTTCATTTGAAAATCTGAAATTAAATAAAAGAGCTGTTCTGAGAGTATGACTTCTCCTTCAATTGGGTCACCTCATGCCATAGAAGAATGTTGTGGTTTTATGTAATTATTACCTCCACCTCTTATGCAGAGGTAAGGCAGAGCAGTTGCAGAATGTAGGGGAAAAGATTGTGTGTGGCTATGGCACCAGATAGGTCTGTGCTAGAACCCTGACTACTGGTGTGAGCCATGTGAATTCCTACCATGAGAGCTGGTGAAAACTAGGGAGCCAGGATGCTTTGTGTGCCTAGGCTCTTGAGAGATGATAGCTAAAGGAATCTTTACCATACTTTCTCAATTGCAAAATCACTTTCATTTGAATAAGTGCCTTTTGAAGGAGCAATAATGGGAAAAACCTACTACATTTATGTATCTTTTTGTAAAATGTGTTCTGCTTGGAGAAAAGTAGAAGTGTAGGGGATGAGGAGTGCATTCTAGATTTGAAGAGTGTAATGGGCTTAAAAACTCTAACAAGTCAAGTTCTATAAACTACTGTTACATTCATGGGTCTAGTGTAGGAGATATTCATTGAACAGGTGTTTGTTGATACCTGTTTTGTGCCAGGCCATGTTCTAGGCATGATGATGCAACAGTGACCACAAGGTCCTGCCCTCAAGAAGCATCCATTCGAGTGGAGAGAGGCAGGCAGACAGCAAGCACAGTCATTCCTGTGAGTTAGGAGTTATGAGGAAGATCAACAGGTGATGTAACCTGCGAAGTCACTAAAGGTTATAAGCAAAGGAAGTAACATGATAGGATTTATGGTTTCAAGACAAACTTGCTGCTTGAAAGTAGCAGAGAAGAGCAAGACAGCCAGTTATGAGGTGTGGCAATTAAATTCACAAAGTCATCCTAGACAAAGTGCTGCGTACCTCATTGCTGAATATCACTACAGTCACCTTCAAAGTACTCCCCTTGGGAAGCCTTGCACTGACACCAGTACCTAATCCACCCATCAAGGCAGTTTTGGAACTCTTCTTCTGGAATGGCCATCAGAGCTGTTGTCGTATTACCCTTATGTCCTTAATGTCATCAAAATATCTTCCTTTCAATATTTCCTTAATCTTCAGCTAAAGAAAACAGTCATTGGGGGCCAGATCAGATGAGTAGGGAGGGTGTTCCAATACAGTTATTTGTTGACTAGCTAAAAACTCCCTCACAGACAGTGCTCTGTGAGCTGGTGCGTTGTCATGATGCAAGAGCTCCTTTGGGACCATTTTTGCACCATTTTTACACCTTTCTCATGCCCAGATTTTCCGTTAAGACTTTCGCAACTATTTCTCTATCAGTGTTTATTCAGTCTGCTATGCTTCTCACAGCTGATGGTTTGGACACACAATGTGATGAATTTTTGCAATGTTCTCATCAGTTCTGCCCGCTACTGGCCGTCCTGACCTTTCTTTATCAGTGACACTTTCTCTCCCCTCAGAAAAACGTTTAATCCATTTGTACACTGCTGTTTTCTTCATGGCATTATCCCCATAAACTTGGGTTAACCTGTCACTGATTTCACTTCCACTCTTGCCAAGTTTAACAAGAAATGTAATGTCTGTTTATTGCTCCAATTCAAGCTCTGACATTCTTGCAACGGCACACAAAAATATGTAACAGTAATAATGAACACCACTCAGCACGACACCACCACACATCAACACAAACACAGTGTACCAACTTGTTTGTACAGTGCTGCCAATGTAAGCGCATAGTGACAATTTTATGAACTTAATTGTCTTTCGTATCTAAGGCCTGTGCTTGATTGGAAATAGCCATGGTGTCTAGAAATAGGGCCCAGCAGTGGAGGTGGATCCCAGTGCATAATTCACAGTGTGTCATTTTAGAGATACAGTCAACCAAACTGACCAATTGGATGTGGAACGTGGGGAGAAAAGAGGAGAAGTCAAGGAAACCCCTCAGTTTTCCACTTGAGCCTCTGGGGTGTGTTTACACTGAGGACTTAAAGATAA
This sequence comes from Carlito syrichta, assembly GCF_000164805.1. NCBI lineage: Eukaryota > Metazoa > Chordata > Mammalia > Primates > Tarsiidae > Carlito > Carlito syrichta. Next base: position 179,248 of record NW_007252283.1, on the reverse strand, counting down.
GAGCAGAAGAGATCTAGGGAGGAGAATCGAGAGTTGGACTTCGGACGCGTGACGCTTGAGATGCCGCTGCACGTCCCGATAGCTCAGGCAGTCATGGTCTTCGGGGACGACATTGAGGGCTGCGTAGCGGAGGAGGGACCGGCAAACAGACCAAGAAGGACCTGCCAGGGAGAGGAAGAAAGCCAAGAAAGGATGGTATGGACGTCTGAAAAGGAAACCAAGCGGGAGATATCACACTTCCAGACTTCAAGCTTTACTATAAAGCTGCAATAATCAAAACAGCCTGGTATTAATGCAAGAACAAGCATATGAACCAATGGAACAGGATGGAGATCCCGGAAGCAAAACCTTAATTTCTCAACCACCTCATCTTTGACAAGGCCTCCAACATCTACTACTGAGGAGAGGAGAGCCTATTCAGTAAATGGTGCTGGGAAAACTGACTGACCACATGTAGAAGACTGAAACAGGACCCCTACCTATCACCATACACAAAAATTAACTCTAAATGGATCAAAAACCTAAAAGTAAAACCTCAAACTCTAGGAATCTTAGAAAATGCAGGAGACACCCTTATGGAAATTGGAACTGGCAACCAATTCCTGATCAAAACCACAAGTGCCCGTGCCATAAGAGATCAGATAGACAAGGGGGACCCCATCAAACTGACAAGCTTCTGCAAAGAGAGCAGGGGCACAGCCCACAGAATAGGAAAACATATTTGCCAACTGGATATCTGACAAAGGCCTAATAACATCTAGGATCTACAAGGATCTCAAACACGCAGAAAGGAAAAAAACACCCCATTAAAAAGTAGGTAAAAGACATGAATAGACACTTCTCAAAAGAAGTTATGCGAGCAGTCAACAGACACATGAAAAAGTGCTCAGCCTCACTCATCATCAGAGAAATGCAAATCAAAACCACATTGAGATACCACCAGTAAGAATGGCCGTCATGAATAAAACAACAACAGATGCTGGCAAGGATGCAGAGAAAAAGGAACGTTTCTACACTGCTGGTGGGAATGCAAATGAGTGCAATCTCTTTGGAAGACAGTGTGGTGATTTCTGAAAGAACTAGAAATTGACCTTCCATATGACCCAGCAATTCCCCTATTGGGAATATACCTGGAGGAACTCAAGCCATTCTATGTTGCAGCTCTATTCACAATAGCAGAAACTTGGAACCAACCATGCTGTCCATCAAAGCGGAACTGAATTTTTTAAATGTTGTACATATACACAATGGAATTTTTTTTTAGTTGGAGTCTCACTCTGTTGCCCAAGCTGGAGTGCAGTGTCATGCTCACAGCCACCCTAGCGTCGACCTGCTGGGCTCTGGCGATCCTTCCACCTCAGCCTTTCAAGTAGCTGGAACTACAGGTGTGTGCTACCACACCCAGCTAATTTTTTATTTATTGCAGAGATGAGGTCTTGCTAAGTTGCCCAGGCTGGTCTCAAACCTGTGGGCTCAGGCAATCTACTTGCCTCAGCCTCCCAAAATGCCAAGATTATAGGCTGAGCCACCAAGCCCAGCCCACAATGGAATATTATACAGCCATCAAGAAGGACAAACATATGGACTTCGCAGCAACTTGGCTGGATTTAGAGTCGATCATACTCAGTGATCTATGACAGAACCAAAGATCAGAGTTCCATATGTTCTCACTCATAAGCGGACCTTGAGCAGTTATCATAATACTATAAGAAAGGGATTGGCAGACGTGAAACTGCCAGGGGTCGTGGAGGCAGGCGGACTGTCAGTTGAGGGAAACTGCCAGGGGAGGGGCTACACCTCACCAACAAGGGTGCCTGCATACTGAACATTTGTGTTCCTAACCCTCAATTGTACCCCACATCTTTAAAATAATGGGGGAAAAATCTGAAAAGGAAACTGTTTCTAGAAGACAGGGGTGGCCACCTTCTTTAGTGCTGCTGAGGGACTGGGTGTATGGAGAGGTTTACTTGACTTTAGGGTTTATTTAAGATGGGAAGTTCTAGGCCAGGCTCGGTGGCTCAGCCTGTCATCCCAGCACTCTGGGAGGCCGAGGTGAGTGGATTGCCTGAGCCCGCAGGTTTGAGACCCACCCAGGCAACTTGGTGAGACCTCATCTCTACAATAAATAAAAATTAGCTGGGTGCGGTAGTGCGCGCCTGTAGTTCCAGCTCCTTGGAAGACTGAGGCGGAAGGATCACCAGAACCCAGCCTGGGCAACAGAATGAGACGCTAACTCAAAAAAAATTTTTTTTCTAGAAGAACAAGGGAAGTTAGGAGAGTTTGTGATAACATTTGTTTGGCAGGTGCCAGTGGTCTTACCTCTTCTGCATTTCTGGAAACTCCCCAAGTGGGGTTTTGTGGTGGTTTTGCTCTTGTTCTCCTTCTTGGGAATAAAAGCTGCCCCAGGAGGAAATTTATGGCAGCCTCATTTCCCGGAACTTTCTGCTTTCAGTCAGATAAGCAGAGAAGAGTTCTTTCTGCATCTGTTGAATCCTAAATGTCTTCAGTTGAATACAATCTTCACACCATCTTGGGACTTCTAGGTGGATTCTCTTCGGCCTTTGGCCCAAGAAGCCTTCATTAGGAAGAAGCATCTTCTGTTTTTTGGGGTTTTTTTTTTTAATCAGTATCTTTTATTTTAAAATTGTGGGGTACAGTTAAGGGTTAGGTATATAAATATGCATCATTCAGGTACCCTTGTTGATAAGGGGTGTCTCCCCGTCCCCAGACAGATATTGCCTACCGTTAGTCCCACCTCCCTTCCCCTTCCCCCCCCCC
>NW_007252283.1:146088-176403 GCF_000164805.1 Carlito syrichta | reverse complement strand
GGGGATTGCAGGGTCATATGGGAGGTCGATATTTAGAGCTTTTAGGAATCGCCACACTGTTTTTCCACAGAGGTTGCACTAGTTTGCACTCCCACCAACATTGTAGAAGCATTCCCTTTTCGCCACACCCTCTCTAGCAACTGTTATTTTTTGAGTTATTGATAATTGCCATTCTGACTGGAGTTAGGTGGTATCTCAGTGTGGTTTTGATTTGCCCGGCGCCAAGCCGCCAGTCACCCAGGGAGGCTCTAGGCACCCGCCCCTCAGAGATACCAGCTCCATTTCTGGCTGAAGTGCCCTGTGAGGGGCCCACCCTGGCTGAGGCACCCAGCGTACGACCCCATGCTTGTGTAGGGGAACAGCATATCTTAAGGAGGTGCTGATCAGCCGCTCTCAGCTCCAGAGGAGGGAACTTGCAACTTTCTCACCAGATCCAGCACCCAGCTGTGCATTTTCTGTTTTTACAGGAAAGGAGACAGGAGTAAATAGGAGCAGACAGGGGCACGTTTGTGATTGGGTGGCAGGTCAAGAGAGGGTCTCTCTCTGAAGGTAGCCCCGGAGAGAAGTAAGACCGAGGGAGGGTTGAGGGGAGAGAGTATACGTTGACAGTCTACCAGGATCACATAGTAGGACTGTCAGGGAGCTCCAGGTGCAGGCTACCACCCAGGTGTCATGTCCTCAGTGGAATGCCGTCGCTCGGTGCCGGTACTGGGAGAGGGAGTTGAACTCGGTCGGTTGGGATTTAGAGGACGGAGTGAACTGGTGGCAGCACAGGTTGAATATCCCTTATTCAAAATGCTGGAGGCCAGAAGTGTTTCCAATTTGGGATTTTTTTCAGACGTTGGTCTGTTTGCATTATATATTTGCCAGTTGAGCTCAACCTGTCCTTTGCAAGGGAGTTATTCTAATGTAATAAAGCACTTGAGGTAGGGCCCTTGGCAGGGTGCCAAAGTTGGGTGTCTCTGATCCATTGCTGGAAGCCTGAGTGGAGACAGAGGCTGGGGGAAGAGTTTGGGAAACCATGGGTGGCCATCGCCCTCCCACACTGATATACCATAGCCCTTCTCTGCCTAGACCATGAAAGAGATTGGACATTGTTTGTTGAAGGGGTCTATCCTCTTATAGAATTGTGCAGATGACAACGTGAGGTCTTGAGGTGAAATAATTTGTCCACATATTCACAGTGAATGTGGTCAGAGCTGGAAGTCACAGCCAGGGCTAGCTCTCTGTGTACTCTCCACTCCACTGGTGTTTGTCGTGTCGTATGGCTGTGTGACTCATAAATGTTTCCATTGTAGATTCTTTCAGTACTCAACGATGGAACTCTGAAATGACAGAGCAGATGGTTTTCTGTTAGTGAATTTTTGGAAGATGTTTGGGAGACAGTCTGATTCTCTGGTTTCTAATACTTCAGTCTAAATGACTCAAAATGTTATCGTTTTTTAACTCAAATCCTTTAGAACTTGGAAAAAAGACATATCTTCAAGGCTCTGTACTGAAATCTGAAATCATCGATTGTACACAGTATGTTTTATAGATGAATCAATCACTTATGTTGTCTTATTGATTCTTTCACAGATTCCGTACGGAAATACGTCAGAACTTATTTTTAACGCAGTGCACGTAAAAGATGCAGGCTTTTATGTCTGTCGAGTTAATAACAATTTCACCTTTGAATTCAGCCAGTGGTCACAGCTGGATGTTTGCGACATCTCAGAAGTAACAGAAAGCTTCCGGGGTAAATGATAAAAGAAGCTGAATGTTGGAGTGGGATTGCCTTATTTTACTATATTTTAGATGTTTACTTTTCAATAATTTCAGAGTGTCAAAAATAGTGCCAAAAGCTCACGTATGTACTTCATCCAGTGTGGTGTCAGCAGTTGTTAAAATTTGATCTGTGTGCTTTGATCGCCTTTCTCTGTATACACATACACCCTTACACACACACACACACACACACACACACACACACACACACACACACACACACACCCTAGTGATATCCCTTCCATATTCGTTTGGTGCTAAGAAAAAAACTTCTTTCAGTAAGTCAAAGAGCAGCATGTAGAGGTTTTCATGTTGGATCTGAATGTCACTCAAGGTGTCAATACATTGTTTGTCCCCATCAAAAAGATTCCGCAGCCAAGCACGTTTGGAAAACACTGAACTATTTTCCCTTCTTTAACTCACAGTGTGTACTAGCACTTTGAAATCTTTGAAAATTCCAGCACTAATATGTTTAACCTTATTTAACCCAACATTTTCTAAATGTGTTTGTCCACATTCTATTGTCTATAGAACATCTGTTAATATTTCTGGGAGCGCCATAGTTTTGTGAAAGCTAGTTTGAGAAATTTTAAATTATAGGAAAAATGTGTTTCTGTTTTTAACCTAAAGTTGTTATTGTTGCTCTTTTTTAATTTAAGGAAGTTTCGATGGCCTCTCTGAATCCAAGCTGCAAATCTGTGTTGAGCCGAGGTCCCAAAAGCTGATGCCAGGCAGCACCTTGGTCTTACAGTGCGTTGCTGTTGGAAGCCCTATTCCTCACTACCAGTGGTTCAAAAATGAATCACTATTGGTACATGAGACAAAGAAGCTATACATGGTAGGAAGTTATTTTGGAGGTATTTGGGGGAATTAATATGTAAAATAAATGGTGCAATTGAAATTTAAGGTGATCATCAAAACTCATATTTTTGGGGGTGTTTTCATGCTTTTAATATTTTTATGTCAAGTCCCTTGTGCTTTAATATTAATTAGCTCTTATATTTGCGAAAGTGGGCTTATAGGTACAGTGTCAAATGATATTGCCTCAAACTCACTGTTATTGGAATCATAATTGGCTTCCTGTTATTTAACCTAGTGAATCGAGCTACTCTAGCAATGTCTAAAACCTTCTGGACTGTTATGTTTTGGAGGTTTTTTAAAACACAGAATGACTTTTTCAAGCCAGTTGAAATTGAAATTGAAGAAGAAATGTGTACATCTTCTGATATTGATATAGGTGCCTTATGTGGATTTGGAACATCAAGGAACCTATTGGTGTCACGTGTACAATGATCGAGACAGTCAAGATAGCAACAAGGTAGAGGTCATCATAGGTAAGCCGTATTCCTTACTGTTCTGACACATGGACTATACTATACACTATGTGGACTGAAACATTTAAGCAAAGGAAATTCTACTACTTTTCACCCCATGCTACTTAAGGGTGTGTTAAGTGTCAGGAGTTATATTTTTATATTGAAATTTGAGAGAATGCATACTAAATTCATCATGTAGGTTCACATACAAAGAACAAAAGGAACCCAAAAAAAGTGATCTGTTTTATTCAGATCACTTTAGTTAATTTTTAATTTTGTGGTTTATTTTAAACATATGACAGAATTGTGTTTTATAAAGTTTTAACTATGAAAATCTTGATTTAATGGAAAAATTTTGTGTGTGTGTGTCTCCCTTACCAACCATAGAGTTAGATGTTCAGTATATGCTTTTTTCCTTTTTCTTTTCTTTTTTTTTTTTTCTAAGAGACAGGATGTTGCTGTGTTTCCCAGGCTGTACTTGAACTCCTGGGCTCAAGTGATCCTCTTGCCTCAGTCACTGAGACTAAATGTTTAAAATGTTTAAAAACAAACATTATAGGAAAAAAGGATTACTAATCAACAGTCTTCCAAAATGAACTGCATAATTTGGGAATTTGTTCTATTTAAGCTTTAATAGTCAGAGATGTTGATGCACATGTTGGTTTGCCAACATAGCTCTATGGTATTTATCTCTGCTTATTTAATGGGTGCCCTTCCTGAGATCATGATTTTCAATATATTCACATTTGTTTTCTCTGAAACAAGGAAGAACAGTTGAGGCAGTGGAATGCACTGAAGGTAGTGTAATTCTGTGGTTTGAAATCAAATCTCCTGCATGCTGGTTACTCTTGGGATTGGTGGAATGCTGGTAGCTTACTTAACTGAGTGCAGTGATGGAAAAAATACTAGCTCTGAGAAATTATTTTGGTTGAAGCATATTGTATCTTAGTCTTTGGAGTTTTATAAATAGCCACAGACACTATGAAATTGTCACACTATTAAAATAACTAATCTGTAGTTGACTTGCTGCTGTTTATAAGGACAAAGTTCTGACATAATATCTTTTGGATAGCGAACATTTGCAGCTAATTCTTAATGTTAATTTGTATCTACATAAAATTTGTAAAAACAATAGGTGGCTATAGATACTGTCATGGATATTTGTTTAAATCATTTCATGTATCAGGTAGCCACGATAAGATGCTTCTCAAGTGCAAATACAGTTTCTATAAAAGTTCCAAGAGGTCGGGCTTGGTGGCTCAGCCTGTAATCCCAGCACTTTGGGTGGCTAAGGCGAATGGACTGCCTGAGTCCATGGGTTCGAGACCAGCCCCAGCAACTTGGTGAGACCTCATCTCTACATTAAACCAAAAATTAGCTAATGTAGCACACACCTGTAGTTCTGGCTACTTAGAAGGCTGAGGCGGAAGGATTGCCAGAGCCCGGCAGGTCAATGCTGAGGTGGCTGTGAGCGTGCTACTGCACTCTAGCCTGGGCAATGGAGTGAGACTCCAACTAAAAAAAAAAAAGTTCCAGGCGACTGATCATTTAACACATGTTTTATCAAATATTAACTATTCTATTTTAATATAAAATTGGTAAAGTTTTTTTTTAACGCTATAAGGCTGTAGATTAATCTACCATATCACATTATAATGTATAAAGACAACTGAAAAAAAATTTTTTTTTTTTTTGAGTTGGAGTCTCACTCTGTTGCCCAGGCTGGAGTGCAGTGGCACACTCACAGCCACTGCAGCCTCAACCTGCTGGGCTCAGGTGATCTTTCCACCTCAGCATTCCAAGTAACTTGAACCATAGACACACACTACCACACTCGGCTAATTTTTTATTTTTTGTAGAGACAAGATCTCGCCATATTGCCCAGGCTGGTGTCTCGAACCTGTGGGCTCAGGCAGTCCTCTCGCCTCTGCCTTCCAAAATGCTGGGATTATAGGCATGAGCCATTGCACCCAGCTAAAAATATTTCAGCATAAATTTCTAGCTTGTTTTAATTAACTAAAGCATTGTACTTAAATTGTAATCGTAAATATTAAAACTTGGATTATGTGTTCTTAGTGTAATGTCACATTGTTTTGCAAAATTAGGTCTGTGGACAGCAAAGTATTTTTTCAATTTCTGCCTCTTTATTACATAACCGTTAGGCTCTACTTGGGTAAAGTAAGAAAATAATGTTAACTCTTGGGTTACCTGGTTTTTCCTGTCTTTTGTGTCTCTGTGGTATCACTTTGAAATGCTATAATTACTGTTTTCATCCTAATACATAGTTGTGAGCAAGAATTATGTCATACAAGGAAGTTCTAATCCCATGATCAGTTAACCCTACATGAGGGAAGCCATGTGAAGAAATCCTCATCAAACTCCTCTTCCTTTCTTAATTCTTGTCTGATTACTTGGTTTTTAAAACTTCCTGACATTGGAGACCTCTAAGAATAAGTAAAAGGTAGTTTCTGTTTAGCTTCAGGGTGATGCACGTGAGTTATCACTTTGCTGCTTCTATACCTGCGAGATTCTCTACATAACTTTTGCAGTGGCAAGCATACTATTAAACAATAAGTTTCAAATAATTCTATTCAGAACACATAGAGATGAAAATCCAGCTGTGCAGTTGCTTCAAAAATTTCAGTTGCAAAAATTCACAAAGTTGAGACATTGTATATGAACAGTCTCCTTTTTTTTTTTTTTTTTTTTTTACTTATAAAGCATGGTATCCTCTATTTCATTTTGTTAAAGATACTTGCTCAGACTATTCAACCATTAAAAAAAAAAGAATGAAATCCTGTCATTGGCAGCAATGTGAATGGAATTGGAGGTTATTTTGTTAAGTGAACATAATAACAGACACAGCAAAACAAATATCTCATGTTCCCACTCATCTGTGGGAGCTAAAAAAATTGATCTCACGGAGGTAGAGAGTGGATTCATGGTTACCAGAGGCGCGGAAGGGTTGGGAAGATAAAGGGGGGTTGGTTAATGGGTGCAAACATATAGTTAAATAGAAAGAGCAGCCAGGCTCGGTGGTTCAGCCTGTAATCCCGTGCTTTGGGAGGCTGAGGTTAGTGGGTTGCCTGAACCCGCAGGTTCGAGACCCGCCTGGGCAACTTGGCGAGACCTCATCTCTACAATAAATCAAAAAATTAGCCGGCCGTGGTAGCGCGCACCTGTAGTTCCAGCTACTTGGAAGGCTGAGGCGGAAGGATCACTGGAGCCCAGCAGGTCAAGGCTGCGGTGGCTGGGAGCGGCCACTGCACTCCAGTCTGGGTGACAGAGTGAGACTCCAACTCAAAAAAAAAAAAAAATAGAAGGAACAAGTTCCAGTATGGGCAGCATAGTAGCATGACTGTAATTAACAGTTATTCACTGTATATTTCAAAATAGGTAGAAGACAAGAGTTGAAATGTTCCCAACTCAAAGAAATGATAAATGTTTGAAGCAGATGGATATCCTTAAATACCCTGATTGGCTCATTACACATTGTATGCTTGTATCAAGATATCACTTGTATCCCATAAATATGTGCAATTACTATATATCAATAAAAAAGAGAACTTGATCAGGATGGGGGGTGGGGTTGAACGGGTGGATATTTTTTAGGGCAGTGAAACCATTCTGTATGACTAACTGTCATGGTGAATACATACATGCTAGTTTTAAACAATCACTTAGGTCAGAAGAGGGGACCCCCAGATGGAACGCAGACTGTGAAAAAAGAATCCAACTATATTACCAAGTTATGAGGCAGCCTCATCGAAGAGGGGTGCGGGAGTAGGGTGCTGCTGGCCTGAACATCTGGAAACGAGTCTGGTCTGTGAGACCGGAGGCAAAAGCAGTTGCAGTCACCCCGTGCCCAACTGCTTGATTTTATGTCACATCTGAGAACAAAGTTCCTCTTAAAATCTCACGAATAGTGTAACATTTGTAATTTATTGTCAGTGTTAATTTTTGTCTTCATAGCATTTGTAAGTTGGCTGTCGTGTCGTGAATATCTGCTCGTTTTACCTGTTCATCACCCACCATAGATGTCCCACAGGGAGGTTTAGGTCAATTCTGAAACCACTGTCTCTCCCCAAAACACATTATGTTTTGAGAAACCATGAGTCTGACCACCAGAAAAACATCAGAGAAATCCTAGTGAATGAGTTACTCCTCAAAACTGTCAACGTGACCGGTTTGGTGGCTCAACCTGTCATCCCAGCACTCTGGGAGTCTGAGGCAAGTGGATTGCCTGAGCCTGTGGGTTCAAGACCAACCCGGGCAACTTGGCAAGATCTCATCTCTACAGTAAATGAAAAATTAGCCAGGTGGTGGTAATGCACACCTGTAGTTTCAGCCACTTGGAAGGCTGAGGCAGAAGGATCGCCGGAGCCTAGCAAATCGATGCTGGGGTGGCCATGAACAGGCCACTGCATTCCAGCCTGGGTGAAGGAGTGAGACTCCAACTCAAAAAAAAAAAAAATACTGTCAATATCATCACAAACAAGGAAAATCTGAGCAACTGCCACACCCAAGAAGAGCCTAAGGAGACATAGTCAATGTAATACGGTATCCTAAGTAAGTTCTGGAACAAAAAAGAACACCAGTGGTTTATTAGCTGTGACAAATATACTGTACTAACAGATGTTTATGATAGGAAGACTACGTGTAGGGTATACAGAAACTGTCCGTACTGTCTTCACAGTAGTTCTGTAGACCTTAAAATGTTCTACAGTTGAAAGTTTGTTTAAAGAAAGACCATTTGAGATTATTAATTAGTTTCAGGAAGTTTATAGTTTAGGTCACAGACAAACCTATCTTGTCTGTTTTTAATTGGCCAGAATAGCCAAAACTGAATAAAGTCTGAATGAGCTTAGTTTTTATCATTTAATGAAAACAGTAATAACTTGGAAGTCCTGAGTGGTAAGCACAGCGATATTCTTTCTTATTCAATATTCACATGGCTTCTTCATTTAACTTGAAAAGTCCTAAACTGATAAAGCATTATAGCATGATTTAACAGCTCAAAACTACTTCCTTGATTAGTCTTACTGTTTGTGCTAAATGGGCAGTTAGATTACTTGAAGTTAATTTTTTGTTATTTCATTTTAGATGAATTAAATAATCTCGGGCATCCTGGTGAGTAGTACAAATGTAAAGCTTTAATTTTAGAGTTTTAAGTTGTTGAATACAGTAAACTCTTTTGTAGATATTCTTTTGCCGTAGTAATATTGGTAACTTTTTTCTTACTGAAATAACATAATTTAATGTTGAAATTAACTACTTACATGAAGTATAATTTTCATGCAATGAAATATTTGAAATATTTTAAGTTATAAAACTATAATGGTAGAGAAGTAAGTATTTGAGGCAATTGAAACCTCAGTGTATTTTTTTTAATCATTGTGTATGACTCCTTATATCCTAAGAAGGGTGTTAATGGGGAAAGTATGGGATCTTTCATCTGAAAGACAGGAAACTGGAAGAGTAATGGGTAGCATTCACGGGCTTGTCAGACCTCTGGGACCTCACCCTCCATTGCTCAGTCATGGCATGTCTGAACTAGGTCGCGGGTGTCTTTATCGGAAGTAAGAAGTGAGTTCGTGGGGATGGTTGGCACAATGCAGGTGGGCTGGTCAGTGAGCATTAAGAGACTGGCAATCAGCAGGACTTTGCAAACCTCTGTAGGCCAGTATTAACCAGAATAGATTTCTGAAGAAGTTAAGCTAAAGGGAAAGCCTTCAACAGAAAGAAAAGTGTGTCAAAGTGAGAACTACATGGAGACAAGGGATAGCAGCATCAGTTATGGGCATCCCGAAATACGGAGATGGATCCTGTGAAAGGATCTGAAAATAAAACCTTACAGAGGTAGAAGAAGAAGGCAAATTGTGTCATTTAGTTGTAGAAAGCCCTGGTATTTCTCTGCATATCATTTCTCATTATCTTAGCGCCATAACTACTTCGCTTGGTGTAATACTCGTATTGCGATAATGAACATCTGTTTCCGTGATTACTTGTGGGCCTGTGCTGATTTGGATCTAGGCAAGTTAGACCCAGCAGGAAGCCACCATGGCCTGTGTGTCATCCTCCTTGATGCCCTCGAGTTCACGTGATGAAGCCTCAGCAAGGCCTGCTTCAAGCATCCAAAACTCAAAGTGTCAAAAACCATCCTAGTGATTGTTTCTGTCACTCTGGATGGAATTCCCTTTCCTCGATTTGTCTGTTATTTCTTACCCTTCTTTAGTGAATGTCGTGAAAAGTTATTTCTGGAAAACTTTTGTAAACAACTACCAATAGCATTCTGAAATTATCCTGATCCCCTCTTTGATCATCTCCTTACTCCCCATAATCAAAGAGTACCAAAAATTTGAGTTTTAAAAAAGTGAGGGCCAGGCGCAGTAGCTCAAGCCTGTAATCCCAGCACTTTAGAAGGCCAAGGCGAGAGGATTGCCTGAGACCAAGGGTACGAGACCAACCTGGGCAACTTGGTGAGACCATGTCTCAGCAATAAATCAAAAAATAAACCAGGCGTGGTGGTGGGTACCTGTGGTTCCAACTATTTGGAAGGCTGAGGCAGAAGGAACGCCTGAGCCCTGCAGTCACCGTGAGCATGCCACTGCACTCCAGCCTGGGCAACAGAGTGAGACTCCAATCCAAAAAAAAGAGCAATATTTGTGAAAGCTTTTAATAGATAGACTCTCTGGGGGGGGGGGCATTTGTTTTACCAGAAGTGTAAACAGAGTTATCTTCTCAGTAGCAGTGGACACATGACTGATGGAACTACATTTTTCTCTGCATCGCTCTGGGTGGTGCTTAAGGTGGGGAAGGGTTTCATTTAACGTGTAACAGATGATGAATGCCTAGAATCTGGAATGAGACTCCCTACATTAGAATCCAGATATGCTGCTTACTAACTTGATAGCTTTGGGCAGGTGACTTGATCTTTCTCTGACTCAGTTTCTTAATCTGTATAATGTTTAATAATAGTACATATCTCATAGGGTAGAGTGAGGTCTTGTTAGATCTGTTGTGCATGATGTATGCATAGCATGCCAGCCAAGGCATCAGTAAATGTTAGCAACTGCTGCTACTTCTTTTTTTTGAGTTGGAGTCTCACTCGGTTGCCCAGACTGGAGTGCAGTGGACGCTCCTGGCCACCACAGCCTCCACCTGCTGGGCTCCAGCGATCCTTCCGCCTCAGCCTTCCGAGTAGCCGGAATTACAGGTGCGCGCTACCACGCCCAGCTGATTTTTTGATTTATTGTAGAGATGAGGTCTCGTCTGCCCAGGCAGGTCTCAAACCCGTGGGCACAAGCAGTCCACTCACCTCAACCTCCCAAAGGCGCGGGATTACAGGCTGAGCCACCCAGCCCGGCTGCTGCTACTTCGTATGGACACCACCACCACCGTTTTCAGATTGTAATTTCTACCCAGCTTGCTAAGGATTATTACCCCCAGCTGGGGCAGTCAGTTGTCAAAGGAATTCCCCTGCCTTGATTCTGATTCTGAGCATTCGTGAATGTTTTTATCAAAAATCTAAAGATCTGATAAGTTAGCTGTTAGAAACTATGTTCTGTATCTTAATGACACTGCTGATGTTTTCATTCATTTTCATGTATCTGTAACTCTGGAAGCATTTATATCTTGGATAATAACATCTTACCTTTATTGCATTTTTTTCTTCTTACAGCTAATAGAGAGCAAACAACCAACCAGCCCCTGGGTGAGTAGAGCTTCAAAGTCCATGACCAAAATAAAGTTATTGCATTTAACTCTGGAAGAGATTGAACACGTTTTAATTTACTGTTTTTATAAAATTTGAATAACATTGGGACCAAATGTTTTGTTTTTTAAACATGTAAGAGGAAGTTTAGAAGAGGAAGCTTAAGAATAATTACAGATTCAGTTTCTAGGGTCAAGTCAACTTCTGTGAGTGATTTGCATGTTTCTGGCAACATGCAGACAAACATGTAACCAAAAAGAAACATGTACATATCACATAGTTAACACAGATAAAGAAGTGATTAACACTATCTCTTGGTGGGAGATAGAGATTAGGAAAGCATCCCAGAGGCTGTAATTTGCTTTAGAGTTTGCTTTCCCGTCTTCTCCAGTGGGAAGACGAGAGGATTAGGACAAAATGGAAATGAAGAGTTGCACTTAAAGAATACCTAGAAGAAGAAAATAAAGGGAAAAAAATTAAGAAAGTGGGAGAGGATTCGGGAGATTCATACCATTTAAGTTGAGTAGATTATATTTAAAGATGGATTTTTTTTCCAAAAAGTCAACATCTTAATCCTGGAAAAAGTCAGGTAAAATAATGTCTAAGATTTGTCCACTGGATTCAGCTATTGAAGAAATGATTGATGACTTTCATTGAAGTGTTGAAAGTGCCTAAATGTGTGCCAGTTGCTAAATTATGCTGGGTATTTAAATATGGGTAAAATATATAAAATAGTGGATAAAGTGAGTAAGTGAAGACAGACTACAAATTAATTTGTTGGAAAAAATGATGAGTTGACGTTAACTACATGAGGCATGTATTCAAAGGTTTTTGGGAAGTGGGAAAAATATGAGAATATTTACAGTTGAAGGGGAACGATCTGTTGATATTGTCTAGATTACAGTGATCCATCAAAGAGGGTACAATTTATGGAGCAAGTCCCTAGAAGAGATGTAAGGGATTTGGGCTAAGGTGAAAAAGAGAGAAATTGGCTTTAATCAGAATGTCAGATCTTCTTCTTTTGAGATTAGAAGTAAGGAAAGATTGGAGAAGATGTAGAAGGATTTGCTGGGGAATTGAGGGCATTTTTAGTTGGTGGCTTTTCTTTCTAGGTAATTAAGCATAGTCTATGCTTAAAAGACTGAGTAAGGCTAAATATAAAAATAGAAGCAAGGTGTGACCATCTGTACGTGAAACAGTAATGAGAGAGTCCAACTAAGACTTTTAAAAACTAAGAAGGTATAATGGTACAGATCAACTGTGGGACTTTTCTGTTTCAGAACTCAGCTTTAAAATAGAGAGGTCAGGCCGGCCTCGGTGGCCCAGCCTATCATCCCAGCACTTTGGGAGGCCAAGACGAGTGGATTGCCTGAGCCCGCAGTTCCAGGCAGCTTGGCCAGACCTTGTTTCTACAATAAATCAAAAGTTAGCCAGGCATGGTAGCATGCATCTGCAGTTCCGGCCACTTGGAAGGCTGAGGCAGAAGGATCGCCAGAGCCCAGCAGGTCGACGCTGGGGTGGCCATGAGTGTGCCGCTGCACTCCAGCCTGGGCGACGGAGTGAGACTTCAACTCAAAAAAAGAAAAGGCAGACTGACAAAGTGATCCCTCTGTTCATTTAATAAGTACTTATCAGGTGTCTACTGTGTGCGAGGCACTGTGATAGTCAGTTGTAGAGGGCACATCCAGAAGAGAGCAAGAGAGTTGGATTTGGAGGATTTAACCAAGGTTAAAAATAGCATAGGGAAAGAAAGCCTTGAAAAGGCTAACAAACTGGGAGAAAACGGAGGAAGGAGGAGGTTTGAAAAGTTCACTGAGTTGAAAGAACAAGTACAGTCGGGCAAAACTGTTCAAAGAATGGGAGGTGGTTGAGGTCACAGAGAGGAAATGTCTTGTTTTAGATTTCAGAGGTGATGCAAAATCCAGGTCACGATAATGGAGTTGGGTGGCAGCGAAGGTGAAGGCCCTTGACGCTGAAGAGGACAGGGCCTGTGAATCACCACCCTAAAAAAAAGCTGCTATGATTCATTCATAGTGGTAAGTTCTTGTGTGCTCCAACTGCGTGGTCTTTCCTCTAGATCCCAGACCTCACTGGTTAAGAGGGACCTATTAAAATCATGTTCTGAACAATAGCCATCCTAGTCTATAGAAGCATATGTATGTCTTAAGTACACAGAATAAAATGCAAATGTAACTGGATTGGTTGTTGGAGATGGTTTAATCACAAATAGGCATTTAGTCGTAATACCAATAAGCTTTTCGCTTAGTGAAATATATAGCTTAATCCTGACATGTAGATGTTTTTCTCATTTTTAGTAGGTGAAAATTTAAAGCTGTAAGTGTTTCATAAACTTGCTCAGGATTATGCAGGTTAGTAATTGAGACAGAATTGAAACCCAGATGCCAGTGATCCTATAGCTCCTATTAGCTCCGTTTTTCAGGTATCCATTCTCAAACACATCCTAACTGAAAGAATAACAAGATAAGCTGAATATCAGGTCAGCTTCTATCACTGAAGTTCACCAAGCACTTATCTAATGTCTCATCTATGCTACCCTGTGTGAAGTAAGAGAACAAGCCTTAGTTCCTGAACTCAAGGCATTGCAATCTTAACAGGGGAGTCATTCATTATTAAATGAGTAATACAGTACACGATACATGCCATAGTAGAAATGTGTAAAGAATCTAGAAATTGTTCGTAGAAGATGGTATTCAGATTTGTCTGGGAGAGTCAGGGAAGGCTTTACCTAAGAGGAAGAACCCAGGTGAGGTTTTTCTAGGATACATTGGGAAATCCCAAGTAGACGAAGTGAGAATGTGTGTTGAGGCAGAAGGGGTGAAATTTCATTCAGAAATGAAAGACAAAAAAAGAAGAAGAGATGTGACTTGGTGAGACCGAAGGCAGGAAATAGATCATGTGGGTGAGGAGCAAGCAGTTCGGTGTTGCTGGGAGGGAGGAGACTGGGAAGGAGTGGCCGGGGCTGGACTGGTGGTGTCGTTGTCTGTTGCTGAACAGCGTTATTCTAAATGGACTCTCTTAAGAGCAGCATCTCTTCTCTCTTGTGGTTCGTGAGTTGGACTCCTGTAAGCAGAGGTTCTGCTGGCCTCTCTCGAGGTCTGTCATGTGATTGCAGTCAGATGGTGGCTGGGACTGCAACATCCACACACCTGGCACCTTCGTGAGGGTTGACGAGAGACTGAAAATCAGTTTCTCTGTCTCTCTCCTCCCTTCTTTCTTTTCCTCTCCCTCATTCTCCCCCAGTTTCTTCTCCCTCCTTCATGGCCTCTCCCCTGTAGCTGTTTTTTTTCTTTTCTTTCTTTTTTTTTTTGAGTTGGAGTCTCACTCTGTCGCTCAGGCTGGAGTGCAGTGGCGCACTCACAGCCACCCCAGCATCAACCTGCTGGGCTCCGGCGATCCTTCCGCCTCAGCCTTCCAAGTAACCGGAACTACAGGCATGTGCTACCAAACCCGGCTAATTTTTTGATTTATTGTAGAGATGAGGTCTCACCAAGTTGCCCAGGCTGATCTCAAACCTGCAGGCTCAGGCAATCCACTCACCTTGGCCTCCCAAGGAATAGATTACAGGCTGAACCACCAAGCCCGGCCCAGCTGTTTTCTTTATGTGGTGACTGGATCCCCAAAGTGGAAGCCGTCAGGTCTTTGTAAGAAGCCTTAAACCCAGAACTGATACAGTGTCACACATTCCATTGCTCAAAAGTCACAGTGCAGCCCAGGTTCAGGGGTGCAGGTGACTATACTCCCAGGACTATACTCCCAGGACAAAGATACCATGGTTCATCTATTACCACAGCTGGAAATGTCGGCATGGCCTAGAGTGTGAATGGCCTTGCATGCCAAACTACAGAACTTTGACTTTATTTTGTAGAACATCAAGAGTCGTTAAAATATTTAATACATGAGAATAACGAGGGCTATATACTTAAGCTGGCTAATACTCAATTTTTGATAGACATCCAAAGATTTTTTTATTTAACAAATACTTGATAGCATTTCATATGTGCCAGGTCCTTTTCTAGATGTTATATAATATTAACTCATATTGGATAAGTAACAGCAATTCGAAGTATTAGACATGGAATTAATGATATAGCACTGTACCAATGTTTGAAGAATGTATTGCATTAAGCTTTGGAAAGTGTCTAGGATCGTTTATTTAAAATATCTTTCTGAAGTAGTTTCATTATTCTTTTGCTTAATCAATTGGCTTTTTAGTTTCCTTTTTCCAATAAATGGTTTGTGTTCAAGAAGTTGTGGGTGGCTGTTACAGTAAATGTTTTTCAACCGAAAATTTCTTTCATTTATCACTTGAAAACCATCATAAATTGCTTATGAACCTGCTGTCTTGAAGTATGTTTTTATTCCTCACTCTTAACTCCTCAAATTCAAGTGCACTGTTCCTTTCTCTGTTGTGTTTCTGAAGTCTGATTTTCTTTTTCCTTTCTACAACTAATTTCCTGAAATGGGTCTCCTCCCTCTCTTCTTTCAACCATGGCAGTCTGCTTCTCTATTATAAATCCACCCCCAGTTTGCCTGCTAGGAACTGGTTTACAAGAGCATTGGACAAGGTAAGATTTACTTACCCGTCACCTTTTTTACCACTAAATTCTAGAAAATGCTCTACTGTATCTTAGGAACTAGCTATTAAAAAATTATCATTGGGGAAAAATTTTAGGAGAGCTACTGGCAATTATTGATATACACAAAGTTCTCTCTTCTTCATTATTTCCCCTCACCCACTCTGATGCAAATTCTTCCTGTCTCTCTTAGTTATCTCTCTTGTTATTAGTCTCTTTCATTCTAAGCAAAAAGAACCTAATTTGATAAGAATTCAGTGTCAAACATTCCTTGTTTAAATTTGCTCTAAAAGTCTGGTTGAATACTGTATTCTTTCTTTTGTTGTAATTCGATAAATATTCAATATTAATTACCATTATGTTTCCTGTGCAGCCAATGAATATCCTTGACCTGGTTCTCAAAAGCATCAATAGGATTCATTTTAATTGTTTGACTTTTCTTAGCCTCTTGTGTTCCTCAGAGTATATTAGTCTGCTTCATAAAATAATAGTTCTAAAATGAAATTAAATAATAATGGAGGCTGGGCTCAGTGGCTCAGCCTGTAATCCCAGCGTTTTGGGAGGCCAAGGTGGGTGGATTGCCCGAACCCATGGGTGCGAGACCCGCCCAGGCAACTTGGCGAGACCTCATCTCTACAATAAATCAAAAAATTAGCCGGGCGTGGTAGCACACGCCTGTAGTTCCAGCTACTTGGAAGACTGAGGCGAAGGGATCACTGGAGCCCAGCAGGTCGAGGCAGCAGTGACTGGGAGCGTGCCACTGCACTCCAGTCAGGGTGATGGAGTGAGACTCCAACTCAAATATATATATATAAAATAATTATAATAATAATGGAATCCTATCTGAAATGAAATTATGTAATCTTAAAGTATATTTCTTATTATAATGATACAATTTCCATAGCTTTTGTTTTCATCCTTGTGTCTTCCTCTAAATGCTACCACCACCACCCCCCTTTTTTTTTACAGCAAAGGACAAGGTTGCCCTTTTGATAGGAAATATGAATTACCGGGAACACCCCAAACTTAAAGCTCCACTGGTGGATGTGTATGAATTGACCAATTTATTAAGGCAGCTAGACTTCAAAGTTGTTTCCCTGCTGGATCTCACTGAATATGAGATGCGTAATGCTGTGGATGAGTTTTTACTACTTTTAGACAAAGGAGTATATGGTAAGATATTTATAATCCTTGTTTGTATAATGATCTTCTATTCTTTTCGTTATGCAAGTTAGGTTGACTTGAAAATTAGCTAAAGGTGAGATAAATGCAGTGAATGGAAGTTTTATTTTTCTTGTAAAAATGATAGATTTAATCTTTTTTCCATATGAATAGCTAATTACTTAATGTCGTTATTTATGTTTCTTGTTTTGTCAAAACAATATTGTTTTTATCAGAATCCTCACGTGTCTTTTGTGATTTTGTTTTTTATGGGCTACCAGAGCCACAGCCTAGTAAAACCTGATGACCAAATAGAAAAATGTACATTTGTGTGTTAAAATACTGTGTGAGTTTTGGGGGGTTTTCTTAAGCATAAAAGGCACTAGCAGAATGTGCATTATGTTTGTTTCCTTTTTCTAATTATTTCATGGTATTTTTTAGTTTTTTAGTTGGAACTAGAATTTAACAAGGAAGTGTTGGCGAATAGGCATATGAAAACCATCTGCAAGGTTCTATACAGATATGGTTAGAGTTGCCGTAAATTCGTCATGGTGTTCCCCATTTTTCACTTAACTATGTTAAAGAACGGTGCATCTATGGTAAAGAATTCTAAAAGACACAGAGCACACTGTCAGTAGCAAGTTATTTCCTCGGTAATTTGCTTCAAGATGAGAAGGCCATCTCTGAGCTCACTTGAACCTGTTTCTCAGGATCGTGCTTCCCTCGACATTGTACAATGACCTCGAACTGCCAGGAAAGTGACATTTCCAGGCATGGTGTTAGGCATGCACATGATAAACGAAAGTATTCATTTGGCTTCTGTTTCTTTCAAATGATTTTACTTTAATAATCTCTGAACTTAACCTCATGATTTATGATTAGATTGATACGTGGGGCTAACTTGGTGGAATTGCTAATGGTTCTTAAAGTAGAATTTTTACTGGCAAAAGCCATTTTTTTTCAAGATGTACCGCACTGCTGTATAAAAGATGAGGAAAAGGCTTAGAATGTTTATTTACATGAGTTTTTTCCTCTAAATCATGAGGATCACTGTTGTAACACAAATGAAATTATAAGGTAAACACCTTAAATTTGAGATTTTAGCTATAACTTCAGCTATATTCTGATAATATAACTTTGCTTATGATCATTAATGGAGTGACGACTAATGGCTAATCAGAGTTTCTTATGAAAATATGAAAGAATATATTATATAAATATACCACCTTGATAACTGGCTTATGCTGGCTGAGCATTCCTAATCCAAAAATTCAAAACCTGAACACATGTGAGTGCTGACACGATGCCACAGGTGGAAAACTCCACACCCGACTTCATGTGATGGGGTTGCAGTCAAAGCTTTGTTTCGTGCGCAAAATGGCTTAAAATATTGTCTACAATTCCCTTCGGGGTATGTGTATAAGGTGTCTATGAAACAGATGAATTTCATGTTTAAACTTGGGTTCCATCCCCCACCGTATCCCATTATGTATTTGCAAATATTCCAAAATCCAAAAAAATCCTAAATCCAGAACACTTCTGGTGCCAAGCATTTCGGATAAGGGATAACCAATCTATATTTTTAGTCTATAATCAGGTGATTTGTTTGAGTATTTTTATATTATAAACTTTAGCTCAGTTTCAAAAGTACCTGCATGGCTTAAATGAGAAAAGGCTTCCAGAACCTCACCAGAAGTGATGAGGTATAAGGAAAAAACATTGACTAAGTTAGGTTTCTTTGTCAGTGAAATATTTAGAATGAGGGAATTATATGAAGAATTATGACCTTGAATGTGTATTCTCATTTCTTGTTGACGTTGTCACATTGGCTTCTTCATTCGTTTGTTTGACTTTTAAAATCAAAACCTTTCATTGCCCTTGCTAAACAGAGAACTGGAAATTTTTATAAGTTGTGGCATGATTTCAGTTTAGGCTGCTGCTTTGCCCACTGTGAAAACATCATCTTGGAGTACAGAGTCCAGAGGCAAGTTACAGCAACATGGCAGCTTAAGAAAGCTAGAAAATTATTAAATCCTACTGATTCATGTCTTAACAGGGTGGCTGCATTATATTTTGAAGTGTTGTGACTATCCCAAACATCAGGCACATCTGCATTAAATGTAAGTGTGGTAGAGGCTTGAGGCATTTCTCTCTTGGCCTTCGCCTTGACCTCTGCATTTCTCTTTTGGCCTTCGCCTTGACCTCTGGTTGATGTCCCCCGGAGGACTCAGAGGACTCGGCAGTGGGGGAAGGTGAAGGCAGGTCCCAGGAATTCAGCATGAGCACCTTTAGATACGGGGCCAGAGGGACTCGGGGTCGTGCCCTTTTGTTTTGTGTTGCCCTTGGGTTTGGAAAAGAAATAAAACTTACAACAGAAGCGAAAATAATTCACTTTTAGGCATGCCTAAACTTCAAAAACAAGAACCAAAAACAGGAATGACAGATTTAGACTCCCTGTCCTTGAAGATAAACAAGGACAAAGATTTCTAGCTATCTTACGTGGACAGCTAGGAGCAGGAGCGGCCATTCAGCCTGATAGCGATCCACCAAATGTCTTTCTGGATTCATCACGCAATGTAGCTCAGCCGTGTTTCTGTGGAGAAGAATTTCAAAGGAGTCTGCTCAGAATAGGGCAGAAGCCGTCTTCACCTGGAGGTGGCATTCAGCTCATGTCGCCCAGTGGTTAGGCAGTGGGCCTTGGGGTCAGCTGGCCTGGGTTCAAAGCTCGGCTTTTCTGCTTACTAGCTATGTGACTGTGCCTGTGTGGCTTTCTAAGGCAAGGGGATCTATAAATTAATGAGTTGTTGCAGGATAAGTGAAATAAAATATTCCCATGTTTGGTACACTAAAAATGCTCAAAATATTGTAGCTGCTATTATTGTCACTTCCTGAGAATTTATTAAAGAAATTCCAGCACTTTCTCATCTTCAGATGGGGTGTTTGGACTAGGTAGCATTCCACGTCGGCCCTCAATTAGAGAAACCCAGCTTGCATCCATTTTTATGTGTTAAGGATCTGCCTGAGGCTTCTTTTGAGGAAAGAAAAGGGGGTTGTTTGTTTTTTTAAGCTATAATATAGTGAAACAGTGAAAAACTGGTACACTGACATTTTCTATTTTCCGAGCATAAAGTTATCTAAAAATCCAGCAGTGAATTAGAGACAATATAACATAGCATGATGGTTGAGCTGGCCTGCATGCCAGCTGTTCTGTTCTATCACTTGTTGGTCATTTGAGTTTGGGTGAGCTTTTAAACCTCTCAGCGTCTCCATTTTTACATCTGTAAAAGAGGGATGATAATATTACACACCTGGTTACGAAGTGTAAGTTACGGACTCGTGCGAAGTAATTTAACTAGAGAGCTTTCCCGGAACCATGCCTGGCACACAGGGAGTGCCGTGTTAGCACGCCAGGAGTGGTGGTTGATGTTCTATTCAGAGCGCTGTGCTAGCTGAGTGCGCATTCACTCAAGTGGGAAGGGCTTTCTGATCGGTTGTCTAAGTAATACCAGTTGCTGAAATGGCACTGTTTCTAATAACAGCCAGGCCCTTGAAAAAAGACTTCAGCATTGGCTCTGTCTTGAGCAGTTTGTTTGCATTGTTCATTTGAGTATTTGCTGAGTTATTCCTGTTACATTCATGGTCCAGATAAGGACTGTGGTGCATGCTGAGGGAGAGAATAGAGAATAAAGAACAAAATCCATCCTCCTGACCGGGCTCAGTGGCCCAGCCTGTAATCCCAGCAATTTGGGAGACTGAGGAGAGTGGATTGCCTATGCCCGTGGGTTCGAGACCTGCCCGGGCAACTTGGCGAGACCTCGTCTCTACAGTCAGTCAAAAAAATTAGCCAGGCGTGGTAGCACTCGCCTGTACTTCTGGCTACTTGGAAGGCTGAGGCGGAAGGATCACTGGAGCCCAGCAGGTCGAGGCTGTGGTGGCCAAGAGCATGCCACTGCACTCCAGCCTGGGCAGCAAAGTGAGACTTCAACTCAAAAAAAAAAGAAAAATCCATCCTCCTAAGAAAATTATAGTCCCCTAATATAATGGGAAAGAACACTGTATATGGAATCCAAACACCTGCCAGCTTCAATCATTTAATCATTTAAACTTAATTTTCTCATCTATAAAATAAGGGTGGATGGAACTTATTTCAAGATTATTATATGGATTAAAGTCAGATTGTATATGTGAAAGTACTTTAAAAACCAAGAAAATGTTATACAGGTTGACATCCCTGGTGCAAAAATCCAAAACACTTCTGGTCTCAGACATTTGGGACAGAAGAAACTCAGCCGGTACAAATGTAAAAGATCAATGTCACTATGATTATTTTTTAATCAGAAAAACAGAGTAGACAGGATTGTACAATATCAGCAAAAGCCATTACATGATTGTATCAAAAAGTGCTGCTGCAGCATTTCACGGTAGGGAAAGGTTGAAGTATGTTAGAAAACTACAAACCAGGTGGGAACATGCCGAGGGCTCTGAACTGCAGAGATAACCCTGGAGGACTGGTTATGGGGTGGGTAGACAGCAAGGAGACAGAATAACTAGAGTTGTGGAGGTTGAAAATAAGCTTTTCTGCTCTAGAAGCAATAAAGAGACCGATGGGAAATGAGTCATTATTTAAATATGTTTTGTTTTTAAGAGTCATTATTTTGAATGCTTGGTAGAGGGATATAAATTTTACTCTTTTGAAGGATATAATTCAGTGGTCTCTATTTATTTACAAACTCTGAACGTTTCATCACCCCCAAAAGAAACCCCGTACCCACTAGGAGTCACCCCCCACATTCCTCTTTACCCTGGGCCCTGGCAACCACAAGTCTGCTTTCTGTTTCTGTAGATTTGCCTGTTCTGGACATTTCACGTAAGTGGAATCACTCAGTGTGTGTGGCCGTTGATGACTGGCGTCCTTCACTTAGCGTGATGCTTCCGGGGTTCATCTCTGGTATTGCTTGCACTATGACTTCCTTTTTAGGTCTGGATAACATTCCATTGTATGATCGTGCCCCTTTTTTTTTGTCCATTCATCACCAGGTGGACATTTGGGGATATTATTAATAAGGCTGCTGTGAGCATTTGTGTGCACACTCTTGTGTAGACAGAAGTTTCTAGCTCTCTTGGGTATGTACCCGGGAGTGGAATTCCTGGGTCATATGGTCATTCTATATTTAACTCTTCGAGGAACTGCTGAGCTCTTTCCCAAGTTCTTACATCATTTTATATTTCTGCCAGAAATGAAGGAGTGCTCCTGTTTCTCCTCGTCTTTGCCAACACTTGCTCTTGTCTGTCTTTTTGATTACAGCCATTCTGTAGGTATGAAGTGGTTTAGATTTGCATTTCACTGGTGGCTAATGAGCATCTCTGCTTGTGCTTATTTGCCGTTTGTATGTCCTCGGGGGAGAAGTATTTATTCAGCTCCTTGCCTATTTTTAAACTGAGTTATTTGTCTTTTTAATGATGAAAAAGAAGAAGATGAATGATGCATAAAGAAAAAGTTCTTTATCCTGGATACAAGTTGTGCTTATCAGTAAATGACTTGCAAATATTTTCTTCCGTTGTGTGCATTGTCTTCTCTTCACCTAACCTTCACTGTTTATTGAATTAAATCTACGCCCTTTGTCAGAATTTTCAGAACTCTGCTTGCCTGTGCGGTCCTTTTTTTAAATTCCCTGTCTGCACCCTCTTATTTCTTATTTTCATTCGCCAGCAGTGCCAGTCTCTTTTCTGTTCACTCTCACTCCAGGGCCAACGTCATCAATTTCTATTCTCTCGCTCTTTCTCTGTCTCTACCTCTCTCTAGCTCTCCTTTTCCAAATTCTCCCCATTCTCTTAAGATCATGTCCTGTTGTTTCACCTAATTCTGATCTTCCTCTCTGCACTTGACTCACTTCATACATGGTTGCCCCAATAACATGAGTTTTGGCATTTAATTACATGCTGATTTCATTGTTGCTTAGTAGCACAAGCACACCTGAATCTCCAGCAGGGTTGGCAAGCAGGACCTTGTCTTGTGTCTTTCTTTTTCCTTGCCCTCAGGCTCCGATGACACTCAGTGCACACAAGCTGCTGTATAAACCCATCCTGAATAAGTTAATATGTTTGTTTTCTCATTTTACCTGAAATGCTGTCTAGGAAAGAACCATTTTTCTCATTGAAATAGAAATTCAAGAAAAGCAGAAGCCCTGGATTCTGTCCTGTAGGACCAAGTGGAGTAAATCATCTTTAGTTCTCCAGGCCACTTTCCCTGCTTGGAGTTGGAGCTATAATCGCAATGGATGGGCTATTTTTGGTTCCCTAAATGCTGTTTGCTATAAGCTTTAAAATACTATGTAAAGAAATCATTATATCTAGAATATTGAGAGACTGCAAGCGTAGGGGAGTATCTCTTCAAAAGTATTTCTATTAAATGTTTTTATAAGGAAGTCCATACTGGTATTTTTATGTTTTTTACAGCCAAAACAAACTTCTTTTCAAGAAAGTGTTTAGAGCTTTTTAGTGCCTTTTTTATATCATTTCTCAGTAAGGAAATGTGATTCATCCATTGAGTCCTAAAATTAACCCAAATTTTAGATGATTAATTCAAAAGACTCTAGATGGAAAATTAGTGATATTTCTGTTTCATAACAAAAAAACAGTAATCTGTGAAATCAGATTTCCCCTCTCTGATTATAAATTTACATTTGTATTTTTATAGCCCTTTGCTAATCTTTACAGTAAATTACCCTACAGAGGTTCTTGACTTTATACTGTAGTTACTAGTCATCTGAACTGTGTGTGTTTGTTCACCCGTTAAATACTTCCTAAAGCTCCTGCTCTGTGCCAGAAATACACAAATAAATAAATGTAAGACTATGTTGGCCCTGCAGGAACTCCTGGCTTCCTGGAAGAGACAGATGAGTCAGGAAAGAAAAATCCTAGCAGTCTTCTTTTTTATACATCATGACATAAAATTGCATTTTCTATCATACCTTGGTTGCAACTGTATTAGTTGTATGAATTAGAATACACTTTGGACGGCATTTTGAAGTCATTTTAAAATGCAGAATTTAAGTGCAGACTACTGCCAAAGTAATTTTAAATGTAAACTAACATTGTCTGTAGTTCTAATTGGGTATTTCTTAAATGTGCTTACATCAGCTTGAAGAAAATAAAAGTTAGTTTAAATAATTATACTACCTATATGTTCAGAGTACATTTAGAATTGACGTCTACCTCTTTTTTCCTGTCTTTTCAGGGTTATTGTATTACGCAGGACATGGTTATGAAAACTTTGGAAACAGCTTTATGGTCCCTGTTGACGCTCCAAATCCATATAGGTCGGAAAATTGTCTCTGTGTACAAAATATACTGAAATGGATGCAAGAAAAAGAAACTGGACTCAATGTGTTCTTGTTGGATATGTGTAGGAAAAGGTAAGATTTCTCATCTTTATTAAACAACTATTGGAGTTAAATGTCAACTTTGACAAATTAGGCAAGCCTGTGAAGTGCTAACAGCCATTTGAAGTTGTGAATTTTAACTTACACATCAAGACTGGAAGATAAAACTAGAGGAAATATATTTACTCCGTGTGTATCTAGTTATTTTAACCCTTTTCCTTATTGCTGTAGAGCACAGCGAAGAACGAAGAACAAAAGGGTGTGGGTATGGACTTGGAGTACAAGGGGTTCAGCTCTCTAGAAATGCCTGTAGCTGCGTCTGATGAGCACTGCAGTTAGTCCCTCGGGAATCAGTAAAGCCAGCACCCACAGAACCAGGGCGTCTGGTCACTCTATAAGTCGTGGTCTTGCAGATGCAGAACGTGTAGCTGAGGCAGATGCCTGGAGGCTTAGGTCCCATGTGTCTGCCATTGCCTTGCTAAGGAAGAGAACCGGTGAGGATTCCTCGCAGAGTACAGTTTTGTGTGTGCTCGGCATTTGCCCGTCAAGTACAACTCGCCAGAGATCAAATGTAACTCCAGTTTTAAAGCTTAACAAGAGAAAAGATGTGACTCTCCGCTGTCTTAGTCGAGTGGGAGCCCTAGATTGCTTTTTGATAAATATGTAGCGAACTAGAGGAAGAGATTTTGAATCTATCATCTTAAAATGTGTGTATTAAAACAGTATTGTTCTTTCTCATTATATTTATATCTGTCCTTCTCTCGTCCACTGTAAACAGAAATGACTACGATGACACCATTCCGATCTTGGATGCACTAAAAGTCACTGCCAATATCGTGTTTGGATATGCCACGTAAGAAAATTTCATGTTGATTTTGAAGATTCCTCTATTCCTTGATATCTCCTTTGATTATAGATTAGAGGCCTAGAAATACCTACGGACATTTAGGCATAAATTGACCTTCTTGATATGCTTGGCAGAAAATTTTAAATAGTTGACTTTGGCATTTCGTATTTTGGTATCTTATCACTGAGCCCAAAGGCATTTTGTTTCTGCCTCAAGATGAACTCTTTAGTTAGGGATGTCATAGGAGGGGCGGGAAAAAGCATGGGGCTCATCAGTGTCTATGAAAGTCTTATGTAGCAAGTGTTTGCTTTCTAAAAATTTTTCCATTGAAAAAATATTTATTAAAGATTGAAAAATTATAATTGTATATTTTATGGAGTACAAAGTAATGCTGTAATTTATATATTCAATGTGGAGTGACTGACTCAAGATAATTAACATACTCATCACCTCACTCAAATACCTTTTTTTAAAATTATTTTCTTGAGTAGGAGTCTCGTGTCTCACTCTGTCGTCCAGGCTGGAGTGCAGTGGTGTACTCACGGCCACCACAGCCTTGACCTGGGTTCAGGTGATCCTTCCGCCTCAGCATTCCAAGTAGCTGGAACCATAGGCATGGTTACCATGCCTGGCTAATTTTTTGATTTATTATAGAGACCAGGTCTTGCAAAGTTGCCCAGGCTGGTCTCGAACCCCGGGCCCAGGCAGTCCTCTCACCTCTGCCTCCCAAAGTGTTGGGATTACAGGTATGAGCCACTGCACCCAGCCAAATAACATTTTTGTCCACCTATCTAACTGAAACATTGTACCCTTTGACCAACAACTCCTTCTTTCTCTTACCTCCCAGCCTCTAATAACTCTGCTTTTGTGAGTTCATTTTTTTTTTTTTTTTAGCTTCTGCATCTAAATGAGAACACGCAGTATTTGCCTTTCTGTGCCTGGTTTATTTCACTTCCTCCTTTTGCTGTTTTTAGGTGTCAAGGAGCAGAAGCTTTTGAAATCCAGCATTCTGGATTGGCAAATGGAATCTTTATGAAATTTTTAAAAGCGAGATTATTAGAAGACAAGAAAATCACTGTGTTACTGGATGAAGTTGCAGAAGGTAAAACAAAAAACAGAGAAAACTACCAGAAAAGGAGAGAGAGAGAGAGAGAGAGAGAAGGAGGGAGGGAGATAAGCCTACCCGGGGTCTCTGATTGGTGATCAGTGTATTCGCACTGTTGTCGCGTGGGTTTGGAATTAGTATTTGCTTTATGAAATAGTTATTAATATAATCTTCAGCAACATTCCTGCTATTGAACGTGTTCCTTTCTCCCCTCTTGGCTTAGCCGCAAGCCATCTGTGTAGCATCACGTAGACTATAGGGCTGACCCCAGACACAATTGTGAAATAAAGTTTAATCCTCACACTCCACCAAATTTCTGCGACTAGTACCTGGGGGTAAAGATCTATTTATGTGCTAAAAAAAATGTTTTTCAAGTTGTCCTGTAAACAGTCTCTCCCCGGATTAGAGAAACAAAGCTTTACAGAAATTTTGAGACCCTTCTAGAAAAAGCTGAGTTTGTTTTTTGCCTCCATGAACTTGACCAGTAGTATTAAAATCCTGCTTTAAGGATGTGACCCTAGAGGTCTAACACCTGATCTTCCACTTCCATCTGTCCCCTCCTCTGCCTGCAGGTGTAAGCTGCATCCCTGTCAGATACTGCATAAGTACTATACTTGTTACGTCAGCAGACTGCAGTCTGTTTTCAGAAATGGCATTTTATAAGCCATATCAGGCAGTAGGTAACTTTTGCAAGCCAGCACCGCTAGAAAATGAAGTTCATGGATGCTCCAGAGACAGCAGTTTGAGTATAAGGCCTCTCCCTAACAGCTGTCAGCCATATTGCTTTCATGTTTTTAAACCATGTAGACATTTTGACTAGATCACTTGACTTAACCGCTTTTCCACTTCACATGGCCTGCCAGGCTTTGGACTTCCTCTTCACCTTCTGCTTCAACCAGAGAAGTTCTGCTTTTATATGTTTTATATAATTAGGCCTCTTCTTAAGCTCACATTTGAAGAAATGGTTTTGCTGCTTAAAAAAAATTCAAACCTTTGGATTCTATCCATTATATTCAAACTGAGATCCATTAAGTTGCTTCAGAGACTCTGAAGCGTTTAATTCTAATGGGTTTTTTTGTTGTTGTTTTTTTGAGTTGATATCTCACTCCGTGGCCCAGGCTGGAGTGCAGTGGCATGCTCACAGCTACCCCAGCTTCGACCTACTGGACTCCAGCGATCCTTCCGCCTCAGCTTCCAAGTAGCTGGAACTACAGGCCTGCGCTACCATGCCCGGCTAATTTTTTTTTTTTTTTTATTGTAGAGACTAGGTCTCACCAACTTGCCGGGGCGGATCTCGAACCCACAGACTCAGGCAGTCCACTCGCCTCTGCCTCCCAAAGTGCTGGTATTATGGGCTGAGCCACCAAGCCCAGCCTAATTTCATTTTTTAGCACATATTTTATGACTTAGAAAAAGGACCATGCTCACCCATATATAACATTTACCAAGTTGTCATGACAGTGAATGGCATCCCAGTATGTGCTGTGGGTATATTTAAATTCCTTATAAACCTCTTAGAAAAATTTTGCTTTTCACTGATCTTTTCCAGACCTGCCATATCCTCTTAATTATGCTTGTCCAGGCAAGTGCATACTATAGTATACATAGAACACACTCAGTTCAGCACCACACACATTGTTCCCATTATGGGCAATGGCCAGATATTGTACAAAATCATTCAATCCTCAGTTAATATCATGATAATACGGTACAGTTAGATTTAGCACTTTTTTTTTTTTTTTTTTGGTGGTAAAGAGCAAAAGTAATTGTGAGAAATTGTTCACAATCCATCCAACTTTGAAACAGAGCTTAGCTGCTCCTGTCTTTGGATCTCCTGGATTACTTAATTGAAAAATATTCAGGGGAAAAAGTATTTAGAGACCGTAAACCAAGCAGTTGGAGGGGAAAAAAATATCCATTTCAACTGTGCAAGACAACATATGAAATAAATTGGTTGCTACTCTGAGGCTACAGCCATCAGGATTTTCATTTTTACACTATTTAGCATTTAGCATTATTGTTAAGCTGATTGAAATAGCAAAAATCCTAATCTAGTTCTGTGAATGTGGCCTTAAGGTACCTGAAAACCATTTTATTAGAAGCATAAGTGTTTTAAATGTTTATGTTTTCTTAGTGAATTGAATCTTTTCTCATTATGTGGTGATCCTTACATCCCAAATAATGCTTTTTGCCTTTGATATATTAATAGAGCCACACAAGCTTTTAATCCAATCCAATAACCTTTCTTTCAACTAGAAAATTTAGTTCAAGGCCGGGCTCGGTGGCTCAGCCTGTAATCCCAGCACTTTGGGAGACCGAGGTGAGTGGATTGCCTGAGGCCGCGGGTTCGAGACCCGCCTAGTCACCTCGACGAGACCTCATCTCTACAACAAATCAAAAAAAAGAAAATTTAGTTCACTTACTTTTGTTGCTTTTTGTACTGTTTTAACCATCTAATTTTTTGGATTTGGCTCATTTTTCCTATTTTTTATCTTTTTAAAAATTTAGTTCTATATCTCTTCTTCCCTAACAAATAACAAGTTCTGAATGGTTATAGATATATTTTTGTCTTTGTCTCTCTTTTCTTTTTTTTTTTTTTTAAAGTCAGGGTGTCACTCTGTCACCCAGGCCAGAGTACACTGCAACCTCGACCTCCTGAGCTCAGGTGATCCTTTCCACCTCACCCTCCAGAGTGGCAGGGGCTGCAGCCACACACGACCACAGTCAGATGGCTTTTTTAATTTTTTGCAGAGACAAGGTCTTGCTATGCTGCCCAGGCTGGTCTCGAGCTCCTGGGCTCAACCCATCCTCCCACCTTGGCCTCCCAAAGTGCTGGGATTACAGATGTGAGCCACTGTGCCCAGCCTCTCTCTTTTTTCTAACCT
The DNA here is from genome assembly GCF_000164805.1 of Carlito syrichta. Lineage (NCBI taxonomy): Eukaryota > Metazoa > Chordata > Mammalia > Primates > Tarsiidae > Carlito > Carlito syrichta. The sequence goes on along the minus strand of NW_007252283.1, from coordinate 147,631 downwards.
TATATTATTTAAAAATAACGGCACAGATTTGGAATATTTCTATGTGTGTATAAAAGGTGTGAGGTTTTACTTCTATAGTTTTTCTCCCAGATGAGTAACCCTACTTTCCCAAGATTGTATTATTTTGCTACTATTTAATAATAACAATATACAGAAGTAGAATAAATTGTAACTTATTGATACCAGACTATAATAGTTTTTAATTGCCGTGTGTTAGTATATATTAGTCTGTATCTAAAACATGTTAAGGGAACGCTTATTCTATTTTATGGAACGAAGTGTTGCCTGATTCTAAAATAAAAAATAAATAGAACATGTTGAATGAAAATAGCATGTTACAAAAGCATGCATTTAACATTTTTTGTCCAAAACCTAAAACATTGGCACATACTATTTACGAATGCCTACATATGAATAAAAAATTAAAGTTGTCCATGAGAATATAGCCACTACATGGAGTAATGGTTGCCTCAAGAGGGAGGGGAGTGACGATGGTGCTGTAGCCAGATGGGTGGTTTTAACTCATTTCCTGTTTTTGGGGGGGGAGTCCTTTTTGAGGGGGGATTTGAGTTGGAATCTCACTCTGTCACCCAGGCTGGAGTGCAGTGGCATGTTCATGACCACCCCAGCGCTGACCTGCTGGGCTCTGGCGATCCTTCTGCCTTAGCCTTCCAAATGGCCAGGACTACAGGCACGCACTACCACTTCCGGCTAATTTTTTATTTATTATAGAGACGCGATCTCACCAAGTTGTCCGGGCTGGTCTCAAACCCGCGGCCTCAGGCAGTCCACTCACCTTGGCCTCCCAAAGTGCTGGGATTACAGGCTGAGGCACTGAGCGCAGCCACGTTTCCTGTCTTAAAAATAAAGATACCCGGCCAGGTTCAGTGGTTCAGCCTATAATCCCAGTACTTTGGGAGGCCGAGGCAAGTGGATTGCCTGAGCCCGCAGGTTTGAGACCCACCCAGGCAACTTGTGAGACCTCATCTCTACAATAAATCAAAAATTAGCCGGGCATGGTAGTGCATGCCTGTAATTCCGGCTACTCGGAAGGCTGAGGCGGAAGGATCGCCAGAGCCCAGCAGGTCGCGGCTGCGGTGACCGGGAGTGGCCACTGCACTCCAGTCTGGGCGACAGAGTGAGACTCCAACTCAAAAACAAAAACAAAAAAAAATATCGACTGTGATAGAAACAATAAAACCCAGAAGTAGTACAGATATTCAAGAGTAGCAGAATGACTAAAGCAGGGGTCCCCAACCCCTGCTTCATGACGCTGGTCCATGGCCTCTTAGGAACTGGACCACACAGCAGGTGAGTGGCAGGCAAGGAAGCAAAGCTTCATGTATTTACAGCCACTCTCATCGCTCCCATGACCGCCTGAGCTCTGCCTCCTGCCAGATCAGCAGAGGCATTAGATTCTCATAGGAGTGGGAACCTTTTTGTTTTTTGGGTTTTTTTTCAGTTGGAGTCTCACTCTGTCACCCAGACTGGAGTGCAGTGGCCGCTCCCGGTCACCGCAGCCGCGACCTGCTGGGCTCTGGCG
>NW_007252283.1:143438-146068 GCF_000164805.1 Carlito syrichta | reverse complement strand
GAGACCCACCCAGGCAACTTGGTGAGACCTCATCTCTACAATAAATCAAAAATTAGCTGGGCGTGGTAGTGCGCACCTGTAGTTCTGGCTACTTGGAAGTTTGAGGCGGAAGGATCATCGGAGCCCAGTAGGGCAAGGCTGCGGTGGCCGGGTGCATGCCACTGCACTCCAGTCTGGGTGACAGAGTGAGACTCCAACTCAAATAAATAAATAAATAAATAAATAAAAATCCCCAAGGAAAAATGGGGCACATTACTTTAACTTTGCTCATAGATATATAATTTATTATGGCTGCACTTTTAATAGAGGTGTACTTTTATCTCTTTGTAGATTTTAAGGCTTAGGATATGAGGGATATGTTAATAGAATTATAGAAGATGGAAGCTAGAAAGGGACCCTTAGAAGTGAACTGGTCCAGAATTTTTATATGCTTGCTCACTGCTGCATCCCTAGCACCTGAACCATGCCTGGCACATAGTAGGTGCTCAGGGCAATATTTGTTGGGTGAACGAATTATACTGAGAATATAACCTGACTTATGAGCGAGTTCTTAGCTTAAATGTTTAAAATATCACAAAAGAATTGATGGTCTTAAAAGCAATACTTTCTTATATTTTAGATATGGGTAAATGTCACCTCACCAAAGGCAAGCAGGCTCTAGAGATTCGAAGTAGTTTATCTGAGAAGAGAGCACTTACTGATCCAATACAGGGAGCGGAATATTCTGCAGAATCTCTGGTGCGGAATCTACAGTGGGCCAAGGCTCATGGTACGGTCCAGTCTACTTTTTGTAAGACCTTTCTGTAATATATTTGTGTTAAGTCATAAATGTTTTTCTTTTCTGAATAATCAGCTTTCTTCTCTGTTCTGTGGTGAAAATATTTTGACCCCATAGGCAAAGCCACAACTAAACAGACGTTTCAATTATGGATATTGCACTGACTTATTCATTGTTGGAAATACCAAATTATGTATTTTTTTATCATTGGTAAAATTAAAATGATCATTTTCAAACTCTTCTGTTTTTAAAATGTGTTAATTTCTCCTTTGTCTAATATGTAGTGCTTCAGATTCTCCTCTAGGGTGGCCTGTTTAAGTGTGCCGCTGTAGGAAATTGTTCTGGGTTCCAGTCCGGTCTCTACCACTTGATAAACATGTCGTCTGTAAAAGGGGCTTAAGAAAGAGAACCTACTTCACAGAGTGCTGAGACTGAGTGAGAGTTCACACTCGAGACGAGCATGGTGCTCAGCAGACACTTCTGTGCTTGGAAGTGGTGCGAGCATCCTCTCTTAGGCACCTGAATCAGTAGGCAGGGTGATCAAAAGACAAGAAAGTAAGGTGAAAACCGTGTCTGTAGCTTAAATACTTTTTGGTAATTCTATGTGATTTAGGGAAAAAATAAGTTTAAATTATTGACCGAAATATTTTGGATTTTCTATGAGTCCCAAGTATCTAGTCTATGAGCCTCTTATAATTATAGGTAATTGAGAAATAATTATATATACTGAGCTTCTATAAAATGTCTTTATTTTCTTTTTTTGTTTGTTTATTTTTGAGTTGGAGTCTCACTCTGTCTGTCGCCTAGGCTCGAGTGCAGTGGCACGCTCGCAGCCACCACAGCCTTGACCTGCTGGGCTCCGGTGGTCCTTCCGCCTCAGCCTTCCAAGTAGCCGGAACTACAGGCGTGCACTACCACACCCAGCTAATTTTATTTTTTTTAATTGTAGAGATGAGGTCTCACCAAGTTGCCCGGGTGGGTCTCGAACCTGCAGGCTCAGGGAATCCACTTGCTTCAGCCTCTCAAAGTGCTGGGATTACAGGCTGAGCCACCAAGTTCGGCCTCTTTATGTTCATAATAGTCTTTGTTCTCTAAGATATATTTTTGGTAAATTAACATATTAAAGCACAGTAAACTGTAAAATGCTGTAAATATATTATCTTGCCATTCCAGATAACTGGATCAGTAGTTGAAATTGAATGTCCTTTCCCTCAAAAAAGATCTTGAACAGCAGCAATGACGAAATCACAGTGGTAAAGATCAACAATAATCAAAGCCTTTTATAAAATGAAACGAAAAGATCAGATAAAATGATTCACAATAAATGTAATAAATAGATAGCTTTTAAATAATAAAGAGTTCATGGAAAATGGTAAAAGAAAAACATTAAGATCCCCCCTCCCAGTAATAAACAAGTGATGCTAAATTCAATAATCCACACAGTTGGAAATATATTAATAATTTAGAAAGCCTAGAAAATGACAAATTTAAATAGTAATTAAGGAATAATTAAAGCTATGCTGGTGTAGTTCTATCTTTTTTTCTATCCCATTTATTAGACATTTTAAAAACTAATAATATCTTGTTTGAGAAATGTTACGGTGGACTAGTATATTTGCATTCTATGTAAATTGAAAAGTTTGTCCCATATGTGAGGAACCATCACAGAGCTATAGCCAGCAGTTCTAAAGCACTAAATAGATATAAATAATATCAGCCGAGCTCGGTGGCTCAGCCTGTAATCCCGCACCTTTGGGAGGCTGAGGTGAGTGGATTGCCTGAGCCCGCGGGTTCGAGACCTGCCCGGGCAGCGAGACCTCATCTCTACAATAAATCAAAAATTAGCCGGGCA
>NW_007252283.1:140886-143418 GCF_000164805.1 Carlito syrichta | reverse complement strand
TCCGAGTAGCTGGAACTACAGGCGCGCGCTACCACGCCCGGCTGATTTTTTGATTTATTGTAGAGATGAGGTCTCACTGCCTGGGCTGGTCTCGAACCGCGGGCTCAGGCAATCCACTCACCTCAGCCTCCCAAAGGCGCGGGATTACAGGCTGAGCCACCGAGCCCGGCTAGGAAACCTTTTTGTAAACCGTGCATGCAAGAGAGCTAGGTTGCACACTCCTAGTCTATTGCCTGATGATCCTAGGTGGTGATGCTGTGTATTTTATTGTATGTTGTAACATAATAATAATAGAAATAAAGTACACAATAAATGTAATGTGCTTGAATCCTCCCGAGACCATCCCATCACCTGTCTATTAGTTTGGCTGCACAGAGACCATTTGCAAAGGACAAATTTGCATCTTCGGTCAGTTTTGAACTTCCTTTTGCTAATGACAAATACATATATCTATTTTTTTTTAAATCAGTTGCTTGCAGATTCATATCAAAACTCTGTCAGTGGGTGGACACAGAGGCTCATGCCTATAATCCCAGCATTTTGGGAGGCCGAGATGAGAGGATTGCCTGAGCCCCACAGATTCGAGACCAGCCTGGGCAACTTGGTGAGACCTTGTCTCTACAATAAATCAAAAACTTAGCTGGACACGGTGGCGCATACCTGTCGTTCCAGCTACTTAGAAGGCTGAGGCGGAAGGATTGCCTGAGCCTAGCAGGTCGAGGCTGTGGTGGCCGTGAGTGTGCCACTGCCCTCCAGACAGGGCAACAGAGTGAGACTCCAGCTCAAAAAAAAACAAGAAAAAAACCTCTATCAGTGAGTGGCAAGTGAATTGATATACTTCGATTTTATGGCTGCACCTGGTGGCAAGCTTTTAGTCAGAGTCCCACACTTATTTTGGTCTGTGTGTGGTCTGCCCATTATTTTATTTGCCATTTCTGCCCGTACCTCTTTCTTTGTTAATGGTGAGTTGTATAATTACTTCATTATATATTTACAATGTAATAGCGGAAGTGAAGTTCTCAATGTTACGTGCTTGAATCATCCTGAAACCATCCCTTCTCTGCCTTGGTCTGTGGAAGAATTGTCTTCCGTGAAACAGGTCCCTGATGCCAAAAAGGTTGGAGGCCGCTAGGTTAAAACTGACAGACTATGGTATGGCCATTCAGTGACATTATACTTTATTAAAAATTCTTGTTGGCCGGGCTCGGTGGCTCAGCCTGTCATCCCAGCACTTTGGGAGGCCGAGGCGAGTGGATGGCCTGAGCCCGCAGGTTCGCGACCAGCCCGGGCAACTTGGCGAGACCGCATCTCTACAATAAAATAAAAAATAGCCGGGCGTGGTAGTGCGCATCTGTAGTTCCTGCTACTCAGAAGGCTGAGGCGGAAGGATCGCTGGAGGCCAGCAGGTCGACGCTGGGCTGGCCGTGAGTGTGCGGGCCGCTGCACTCCAGTCTGGGCGAAGGAGTGAGACTCCAACTCAAATAATTATTGTCATGAAGATTGTGGCAACTGGGAAAATACATGTATACCTAGTTGTAGATATACTTCTGATTACCACTATAAAAACTATATATGCAGGTGGACAAGAACTGTAAGAAAATAGTAAATGAAAGATTTGACTTGTTTGGCCAGCAGAATATTGAGCTTTTTTAAAATTATTTTTTAAGGTCTGTGTGCTTAAACAACATGATGTTGGCTGTATGATGTCTTTAAGCAGAAGAAAAGGCTCCAATTGTATTCTGCCCCATGAAAGTTACTCCTGTTTGTCATCAGAAAACTTACCAACCTCTCTTTAAATAATGTTTAAAATTTTTTTCTTTAATTTTTCACAAGTGTTTTTATTCTTTTTCAGAACTTCCAGAAAGTATGTGTCTTAAATTTCAATGTGGTGTTCATATTCAGTTAGGATTTGCAGCCGAGTTTTCCAATGTCATGATAATCTACACAAGTATAGTTTACAAACCACCTGAGATAACAATGTGTGATGCCTATGTTACCGATTTTCCACTTGTAAGTCTCTCCTGTTTTCTTTTGTCTAAAATGCAATGATACATTCTCGTTTATTAAATACTAAATTTTTTAAAATTTAAAGTTGATGCTGAATATAAGGAAGAAAGATACTTATAAGTATGTATATGTTTATTTGTAGTTTAGTAACACTTACTATCATATTTAATAATTGCCAAGATACCTTAAGTTTTCAAGTTTGGAAATGTCTAAAGTTCACTCAGGAAGGATGTCTTTAATTTCTCCTATCCTAAATAGTCTATACATGTGAGAAATAAGATGTTACACATATGTCTAGAAAACAATTTTCTTTTAAAAACTGTTGTTAGCCGGGCTCGGTGGCTAAGCCCGAAATCCTGCGTTTTGGGAGGCTGAGGTGAGTGAATTGCCTGAGCCTGCGGGGTTCAAGACACGCCTGGGCTACTTGGCGAGACCTCATCTGTACAATAAATCAAAAATTAGCCAGGCATGGTAGCGCGCGCCTGTAGTTCCAGCTACTTGGAAGGCGGAGGCAGAAGGATCGCC
>NW_007252283.1:131535-140866 GCF_000164805.1 Carlito syrichta | reverse complement strand
TCCAGTCTGGGCGACAGAATGAGACTCCAACTCAAAAAATAAAATAAAATAAAATAAAAACTGTTGTTATCACTAAGTTGTATAAGTCTTACTTGTCAAGTTATAGTAGTACAGGAAGTCCCCGACATACAAGCAAGTTACATTCCAAAAGCATGTTTGTAAGACCAGTTTGTTTTAGGGCCAAAGTTAGCCTAGGTACCCGACTAACACAATTGGCTTATAGTACTCTATGTATTTAGCAGGCTGTACTGACACCTGGTCGAGGGAATACATTTAAAAATACAGGTGTGCATCTTTAAAGTTCATAATTTAGCCAGGCTCGGCGGCTCAGCCTGTAATCCCGCGCTTTGGGAGGCCTAGGTGAGTGGATTGCCTGAACCCGCGGGTTCAAGACCTGCCTGGGCAACTTGGCGAGACCTCATCTTTACAATAAATCAAAAAATTAGCCAGGTGTGGTAGCACGTACCTGTAGTTCCAGCTACTTGGAAGGCTAAGGTGGAAAGATCGCTAGAGCCCAGCAGGTCAAGGCTGCAGTGGCTGGGAGTGGCCACTGCACTCCAGTCTGAGCAACAGAGTGAGACTCCAACTCAAAAAATAAATTAAGTAAATAAATAAATAAATATAAATAAAGTTCATAACTTGAAGGTTTGTATGTAGGGGACTTACCATATACTTGAAGGACAGAAATGTAGTTCTGTTCTTTTCTCCTTGAGTTGGAGTCTCACTCTGTCGCTCAGGCTTGAGTACAGTGGCACGCTCATGGCCACCGCAGCCTCGCCTCCTGGGCTCCAGTGCGTGCTACAGGTGCGTGCTACCACGTCTTGCTAATTTTTTATTTTTTTGCTGTAGAGACGAGGTCTTGCCAAGAACACTTCTTGTTGTTGGCCAGTGGACTGGCTCTGAAAGAAGAAAAAGGGAAAGGCTGCCTTGGAGATGCCCATATATTCTTCTTAAATATTTTAATCAATAAATTCCCCTCACCTTCCCAAAAGTGACAAAAAAGGAAGGATCTAGGAGTTAAACACTAAGTGGAAACTTGGGTGGGTTAAGGCATGTTCCCAGCAAATAGTTTGAAAGGAAGCCATCCTTTCAGAGCTCACTTTAGTTTTTAAGTGGCTTAGTACAGAATTGAGAATTCCTATTGTAACTGTAGAATGTTGGCTTCGCTGTTTCTTTAGTCCTGGGTAAGGGATTGTCTACTCAGGCCAGAATTCATGAACGCGATACCTGTTAAGTTGCCTTATGTCCTAGACTGTGTTTTAACTTTCATTGATTTCATGACTACTGACATTCACTGATTTTTCATAGGACCTGGATATTGATCCAAAAGATGCAAATAAGGGCACGCCTGAAGAAACGGGCAGCTACTTAGTATCAAAGGATCTTCCCAAGCATTGCCTCTACACTAGACTCAGTTCACTGCAAAAATTAAAGGTTACTACTTTTCGTGTTCATAGCTACTCATGGAAAACTCTACGAAACTGGAAATTCTTTTGCATTGCTTTATTGGGTATTAAACTGAAGTAGAGATAACTAGTCTACAGTGGGTTTTTTTATATTCCAGTGACCTTTCTTATATTCTGTCCCTGATAGTAGCCAGAGGACTTTTGTGTAATAATGTATGTACTTACTCTCCATACTGTTGAAAAGTTAGGAACATAGAGCGTTTGAGGTTTTTTATTTGTTTGTTTTTTGAGGCAAGGTCTCGCTCCCTCATTCAGACTGGAATACAGTGGTGTGGCCATAACCCACTGCAGCCTTGAGCTCCCGTACTCAAGAGATCTTCCCACCTCAGTCTCTTGAGTAGCTGGGACTAACAGGCACACGTCACCATGCCAGGCTAATTTTTTTCTTTTTTTTTTTTTGGTAGAGACAGAGTCTCACTGTGTTGCCCAGACTGGTCTCAGACTTCTGGGTTCAAGCAGTCCTCCCACCTTCACCTCCCAAAGCACTGGGATTACAAGTGTGAGCCACCGTTCCCAACCCCATATTCTACTTCTAAATATCTTAGGATTTTCAAATAATCATTTCCTAGTTCTGTGACTTTCTACAAAGCATATAGCAAATTAAAATTGGAATTCATTTCAATCTTTTTTTTTATTTCTAGTTGACTTACAACTGAGAAGCTAGTTCTTGCATGGTTGAATATTCTAATAAAAGCATATCCTTGCAAAATTTGAGATTTTAATTTGTTCATAGCTGCATGACCATAGAATGTATCAGCCAAAGCTCACATGCACTATTAACAATTACAGGCATAAGTCTCTTGTCATCCTGTTCATAGCTTATCTATAGCTTAAAATATCTTCTTCTCTTAGAAATTTAGCCCATTATCTGATTCGTTTATATTTTCCGCCTATGACTGTAGATTGTTATTTCATAATATTTTTTAAAAACAGCTTAAGCTTTTGACCTAGGTATGAAGCCAGGTCTTTTTTTTTTTTTTTTTTTAATGCTAATTCCCTATCTCCAATAATAGGGAAAGATAAGCCCCGCTGCTTGGGAAATACTTTTTTACTGTTCATCAGGAATATAAGATCTCTGTAACTTTAACTGCTTGTAATAGTAAGAACTAGAATTCCACTAAGTTCGTAAATATTGACTGAAGGAAAAGGAAGATGATTACAGCTGACCTTTCTCAGTTCAAAGGAGATATAAAAGATGCCACGAGGATCTGGAACCTGGGAAAGACGGGAGATGAACGGATTTGTGGTGTTGTTGTGTGTGTGAATGACATTTCTTTAAGGTTGCCATGCTTTCCACTGTCGGTGCAAATAACAGACCCTGTTTCTTTTTCTTTCAGGAACATCTCGTCTTCACGGTGTGTTTATCGTATCAGTACTCTGGACTGGAAGATGCCGTGGAGGAGAAGCAGGAGGTGAACGTCGGGAAGCCTCTCATTGCCAAGTTAGACATGCACCGAGGCTCGGGAAGGAAGACTTGCTTCCAAACCTGTCTCATGTCGAACGGCCCTCACCAGAGCTCGCCCTCCCCCTCGCAAGGAGCAGGGCATCACCACTCGTCTCAGGACGCATTCTGTGGCGTTTACCGTCCGCACCTCGGTGACCCAGACTCCGCTGTTCCATCAGAGAGCTGTCCTTGCAGCCGGACTCCAAGCGCGCTGCTTTCGGGCTATTACGCTCACCACTATTCGTGCCACTTTAGCAGGAGCAACGTGCCAGTAGAGACAACGGATGAAATGCCATTTAGCTTCTCTGACAGGCTCCGAATTTCTGAAAAGTAGCCTTGTTTTCGGAAAGTTAGGATGATCACGGGATGCCTCCTGTGAAATAGTGCTGTACTCATGCAAACTGAGGCACAGTGAGACGGCATGTATGTGTAAAGTATCATGGTAATAATGGTTTTATAGCAGACTCTGGACTTAGAGACACTGGACTTACGTTATTTAATCACAGACTTTCTCTTCTTTCACTTTTAAATTGGTTGATTTGTTCTGTAAGAATGAAGTGTGTGTGTGTGTGTGTGTTTCATAACATGAATTATTTCATGTTGACCATTCTGAAGTAAGAACAGTGGGAATGGCTTTTTTTTTGTTTTTTTTTTTGAGTTGGAGTCTCGCTCTGTTCCCCAGGCTGGAATGCAGCGGCACACTCACGGCCATCCCAGCGTTGACCTGCTGGGCTCCGGCAATCCTTCTGCCTCAGCCTTCTAGCCACCGCACCCATCTGATTTTTTTTTTTATTTATTGTAGAGACAAGGTCTCGCCAAGTTGCCCGGGCTGGTCTCAAACCCACAGGCTCAGGCGATCCACTTGCCTCAGTCTCCCAAAGTGCTGGAATGACAGGCTGAGCCACCAACCCTGACCTGGGAATGGCATTTTTATAAGTCATTGTATTTTTAGCACCAGAGAGAACCTTTCTGATCATCAGGCTCAGCCTAATTTCATCAGTGGGAGGACATTGAGGCATCTCATCCGAGTTAGACCTGACATCAGAACTGAGGCCTCCAGAATTCTGTTCCGGTGTTTTGCCACTACACACTGCCTTCCTGACAGGTTCTGAGACAGGTGTTCTTTTTGAAGATAGATTTAAATGTATTTATATATCTAAATATATATAGATGTGCATATCTCAAAGAATGTACAGACTTGAGTTTGTAATCATAGCACTCTGCTGCAAGTGTCAATTTAGAGGTTTGTGTATAAATCTTCTGTAAAACAGGCTAAATTTCTTGTTCATAAGGTTAGTAAAACCACGAGAGGTGACCAAAATGTTCGTCCATGTTAAAGCTCTATAGTAGAGCTTAAGAATCAAGATATGATTGGATAATTTTGGTAGCTGCTTATCTGAATTTTCCAAACATTGAAAGTGATTTCCGCCGGACTCAGTGGCTCAGCCTGTAATCCCGCACTTTGGGAGACTGAGATGAGTGGATTGCCTAAGCCTGCGTGTTCGAGACCCGCCTGGGCAACTTGGCGGGACCTCATCTCTACAATAAATCAAAAATTAGCCAGGCGTGGTAGCGCACACCTGTAGTTCCAGCTCCTTGGAAGGCTGAGGTGGAAGGATTGCCGGAGCCCAGCGGGTCAAGGTTGCAGTGGCCGCTCCCGGTCTGGGCGACAGAGTGAAACGCCAACTCAAAAAAAAAAGAGTGATTTTCTTGATAACATGTATTTTCTTCTTGAATTTTACTAGCCTTACAAGATAATATTCTAAGTACCTTTGATTCTGCCTAAAAGCAGGTTAAAAATGCAACTGGCAGTAACTACGAGGAAAAAGATTAAATTAGTAATTTTTAAAGCTGCACAAAGAAAATCTCAGGCCCAGATGGCTTCACTTGTGAATTATGCCAAGCATTAAAACTAGCACCAATTCTTTGCAAACTTTTTCTAAAAGTAGAAAGCAGAGAACACTTTCCAACTCATCCTATGAGGCCAGTGTTACCCTGATACCAAAACCAGACAAAGACATCACAAGAAAACTATCAACCAATATTCCTTATGAGTGTAAACACAAATCAAAAAATCATTAACAAAATATTAGCAAACTGGCCGGGCTCGGTGGCTCAGCCTGTAATCCCAGCACTTTGGGAGGCCGAGATGAGTGGATTGCCTGAGCCCGCGGGTTCGAGACCCGCCTGGGCAACTTGACCTCATCTCTACAATAAATCAAAAAGTAGCCGGGCGTGGTAGCGCGTGCCTGTTGTTCCAGCTACTTGGAAGGCTGAGGCGGAAGGATCGCCAGAGCCCAGCAGGTCGAGGCTGCGGTAGCCGGGAACTGTACTCCAGTCTGGGTGACAGAGTGAGACTCCAACTCAAAATAAATAAATAAATAAAAATTAGCAAACTGAATCCAGCAACATACAAAAAGGATTATATATCATGATCCAGTGGGACTTACCCAGGTATTTAAGGTTGGTTTAACATCACAAATCAGGTAAGCTAATATATAGTCAGTTCTCATTATTCATAGTAGTTATATTGTGCAAAATGACCACAAGCCAGTTAAGCTAATATACAGTCAATTTTCATTATTCGTAGTAGTTATATTCTATATAATGACCCCAAACCCTAAATTAGCAACTATGTAGGAAAAGTATGTGTGTGTATATACATACATATACTTATCTCACATAGATTCTGAGCTTGAATCCTAAAAACTCATCCTGATAGATTCTATTTTATTTATTTTATAAGTGTGAAAGTGAGGTTCAGGGATATGAAGTGGTTTGCCTGTGACCACCCAGTAACGGGCCAGAATTAATTCAAATCAAGCAACTCGAGTTTTTTACCTGTCTGTGCATGTCCACAGATGATCACAAAAGTACCACAAATATTTATTTGAGGGCTATAAATAAATTTAAGGAAGTTGGTAAATTCACAACTATAAAACCATGAATAACGAGGAACAACTATACCATGTTAATAGAGCACAAACCCGCCTGTTCTGTCTTAGTAGATGCAGAAAAGGCATTTAATAAGATCCAACACCCTTTTATGATACAAACACTCAACAAACGAGGAATAAAAGAGATCGTCCTAAACATGGTAAACACAACACCTATGAAAAACCCACACCTACCTCCTACCTAATGGTGAAAGACAGGACTGAATGTTCTCCCTTAAGAAAGGGACCGGGATGATGTTCACTCTCACCACTTCTGTTCAGCATTGTACTTGAAATGCTAACCAGGGCAACTAGGCAAGAAAAAGAAATAAAAGCCATGCTGGGCGTGGTAGCTCACGCCTGTAATCCCAGCACTTCGGCAGGCGGAAGTGAGGATGGCCCTGAGCCCACGGGTTCGAGACCAGCCTGGCAACTTGGCAGGACCTCGTCTCTACAATACACCAAAAAATTAGCCGGGTGTGGTGGCGCATGCCTGTGGTTCCAGCTACTTGGAAGGCTGAGGCAGAAGGATTACCTGAGTCCAGCAGGTCAAAGCTGCAGAAGCCAGGAGCATGCCACTGCACTCCAGCCTGGGCAACAGAGAGAGACTCCGACTCAAAAAAAAATTAGAAAACTTCAGCATCAAACACAAAGTTTGACTGTGCTGGGGAGGAATTTGAGATGCCTCCAGGCTTCACACTTCAGGACTTGAAATGTGTCACTTGTCTGCTTCTCTGTCCTTCCCCGTAACATAGAGATGATGAGTTAACATTGAGGGGTTTCTAATACCTGACAGAGCTGGCAGTGCTGAGAAACAGCACGCCTGTAAAGCGTCAGCTTTCCACAAGGATCACCATTGTTCTTCAGTTCTCAAAGCCATACCTGGATGCAGGCCAGAGTGCATTTGTGACGAAAATACTTCCTGCAGGGTCCTTGCACACGTTGGCAATGTGTGTCTTCTAAGATAAGTTGCAGTTGCGTTTTATTCACTCCAGATCACTTTTCAAAACATGCGGATTTGTCACCAGATGATATTGTAAGATATCCACCCCCCAAAGCTCTAAAGGTACGATTTAAGAAGATTGTTGGCAATCCCTTCGCGTCCTCTCCCACTGTGGGAGCTTTTCTGTCCTCTCAATAAATCCTGCTTTCTCCAAAAAAAAGATCGTTAACAGTGTTTATCCGTGGTGAGATTTTTTTCGTTCATTTGCTTACCTGTATTTTACACGGTGAACAACTATTGTATAATTTTAACATGTAGATATGCACAATGTATAATGTAAATAGCCTCAGCTTCAATAAATCTGTTTTTAGAACACATCGGTACCTCTCCTTAAGGACAGTTTTGCGGTTGTGTACAGGACTTCACTTACGCTAATTCTACCTGTGACAAAATGAGTACAGCCGAGTCTACCTGTAAGTCTAAAGTCATTCTCGCTTTTTTCATCATGTCTGAGTTTAGTTGACAAGCAGCATTTTAAGTCATCAAAACGGCTGGAGGAGTGTTGATACATTGAGAAGTTGCCAGGCCCCAGGTCGCAGGACAATGGATGGCATCACTTCCTGTGCTCTGGGTGCAAACATTTTAGACAGTCTCATCCAACCCTCAACAGCTCGGCCGCAGATTGGGTCAGACTCCCCCTTCTGAGCTCCCAGAGCCTCGACTTACCCTGCGGTACGCCTGTCTCTCCACACTGCTCCCCTCTGCTTGTCTTCCCACGGCTCTCAGCCTGCGGGCAGGGTAGGGGCTCTCCAGGGTTCCCTCCCCTTGGCCTCCACACCCCCGTCCTCACCCCCTCTGCGCCTCCCTCGAGGGAAGAACTCCAGACACTTCTCCAAGGCTGAGCTCACTTGAGGTCCCAGCTCCTCTGGGCCTCCGGGTCTCAGCCCATCCCTTGCCGGATGTGCCCGGAGTGCCACATTCAGAGACCTGCCCTTCCCTCCCGCCGGTGGGGTCCGCCCCGTCCTCCGTCACGCGAGCGGCCTCTCCCTTGACACCGGCTCCCTGACCTGAAGCCGGTGACCCTTCAGGGTCCGCCCGTCCTCTCCCACGCTGCTCGAAAACACAGTCTACACCCTCCTCTTCGTTTCCTCACATCCTGGTCATGCCTCAGTCTCCCACGTGAACCCCAATTACAGGAAGAATGAAGATGTCCTTTTTTTTTTTTAAGTTGGGATCTTACTCTATTGCCCAGGCTGGAGTGTCATATGACACATTGAGTGCGGCTCACCACAGCCTTTATCTGGGCTCAGGTGATCCTCCCACCTCAGCCTTCTGAGTAGCTGGAACTACGGGCACACACCACCATACCTGGTTAATCGTTTGATTTTTTTTTTTCCTTGTTTTGTAGAGACACGGTCTCCCTGCGTTGCCCAGGCTGGTCTCAAACTCCTGGACTCAAGCTCTCTTCCCACCTCGGCCTCCCAAAGTGCTGGGATTACAGGCGTGAGCCACTGCACTTGGCCTCTGTTTTTTCTTGGCATGTTACGATCTACTGGAGAGACATTTTTAAAAGTTGTAAATAATGAATTTTTGATGAGATCTTAATGAGGGAGATGCCCAAAAAGTCAGAATCATCTTTTGAATGGGTGCCCCTTCTAGTACAGGCTCCCCGCACCAGGCCAGTGTTCTGGGGACCCACGGGCATTAGCATACCAGCTAGTGTTGATGTGAGAGGCTGTATTTGGCGTCCGTGATTTTTTTTTTTTTTTGAGATTCAACAGGCTTGTCCATTTCACGATGGGTGATTTACTGCCCACACCACACAGTGTTCCGCAGTTTTTAACTAAAAATGGCGTGACCCCATGCTCTACTCTCCTTATTCACCTGATCTCACCCCAAGCAACTTTCTTTTTGTTTCTCTGAATGAAAAACCCTCGAAGGAAACATTTTGCCGATGTGAAGACGGTGAACAAAAAATCTAGCAGAAGCACTAAAAGGCATCAAAACTGACAGGTTTAAAAACTGTTTTGAGCCGTGGAAAAAGCATCTCAGTAGGTGTATTGCATCAAACAGAGAGTACTCTGAAGGTGACTGAAGTTTAACCATGTCAATAAATACGCCATTTTTTAATAAATAAATTCCGGGGTTTTGGGGTCTCTCTCGCATGCAACCCGGGTTCCAGGAAGGATGGAGCTTGCTCTCGGCTCAGCCAACCCCTGAATCCAGCCTGAAAACTTGCAGTCCTGGTACGACAAGGAGCCCTTCCCTGGCTGTGAATGAACATTTTTGTTTGGTTGGTTTTTAATTTTTAATTTTAAAGATGTGGAGTACCAGCACTTTGGAAGGCTGAGGTGAGAGGATCGCCTGAGACCATGGGTCCGAGACCAGCCTGGGCAACTTGGCGAAACCTCATCGCTACAATAAATCTAAAAATTAGCCAGGCATGGGGGCGCGTGCCTATAGTTCCAGCCACTCGGAAGGCTGAGGCGGAAGGATCGCCGGAGCCCAGCAGGTCGAGGCTGCGGTGGCCGGGAGCTGCTGT
>NW_007252283.1:126692-131515 GCF_000164805.1 Carlito syrichta | reverse complement strand
GGCCACTGCACTCCAGTCTGGGTGACAGTGAGACTCCAACTCAAAATAAAAAAAAAAAAAGATGCCCCTGCCTTCTTGCCACCCATGACACGTCCTCAGTTCTGAGTCACTGCTCCGGTTTCCAAGATGAGCCTTCCATTCACCCAAAGTGCAGTACCAATCCCTCTGCTTTCAAGCAGAGCCGCCCCTAAATCATGCTAGGGTGTGAATGACTAGCCCTCCCAGGAGCATCAGAAAATTCTGAAGGAGAGAAAGAAAAAAAGAAGAGAGGGAGGGGGAGAGGGAGCAATCCCTCCTAGAAACAGCCACATGTAGACAGAGGGCTGAGCCTCTGGTGGCTTCACATCAGGTGCTGGGACAGGCAGGTGGCCCTGGGAGAGAAAAGGAGAACACAGCACACCAGTCGCCGCCTGTTCAGCCTCACAGCAAGAGCCTCACCCTGGCCACCGGGGCATTGCCCAACTGCTGCGAAAATGACCAGCTGAGCACATCTCCCTCCAGAGCTCAAAGGTGCCCCTTTAATGACTCGATTGCCTGCTGGCACTTCCTGCTCCGAGGTGAGAGCCAGCTGGTCCGTGGAAGCTGGGGTGGGAAGCCACCCTGGTGACCCCTTGGCTCTGAGGCCAAGTGCAGCACCTCCCAGGGTGTCAGCTGCAGATGCCAGGGAAACAGAGGAACAGACGGCCAGGTCATGAGCGTTCTTCGGCAGCCATAAGAAATCCCTGCAGGAGAGGCCGTGGACACGTTTGCCAGGGGTGCCCACGCCACAGGCACAGGGCATGGTCGAGGTCAAAGGCACCTGGGCCCAGGCCTCCATCTTACCCCCGCCAGCCTGGACTAGGTGCTTCAAAATCCCCCCTCCATTAGGAAGTGATTTTGGCAGGAAAAAGATAAAAGTTTCCCTCCATCTGTAATCCCTTTCTTTCTTTCTTTCTTTCTTTCTTTCTTTCTTTTCTTTCTTTTCTTTCTTTTCTTTCTTTCTTTCTTTTTTTCTTTCTCTTCTTTCTTTCTTTCTTTTCTTTCTTTTCTTTCTTTTTTCTTTCCTTTCTTTCTTTTCTTTCTTTCTTTCTTTTCTTTCCTTTCTTTTCTTTCTTTTCTTTCTTTCTTTCTTTCTTTTCTTTCTTCTTTCTTTCCTTCCTTTTCTTTCTTTTCCTTCTTTCTTTTCTTTCTTTCTTTCTTTTCTTTTTCTTTCTTTCTTTTCTTTCTTTTCTTTCTTTCTTTCTTTCTTTTCTTTCTTTTCTTTCTTCTTTCTTTCCTTTCTTTTCTTTCTTTTCTTTCTTTCTTTTCTTTCTTTCTTTCTTTTTTTCTTTCTCTTCTTTCTTTCTTTTCTTTCTTTTCTTTCTTTTTTCTTTCTTTTCTTTCTTTCTTTTCTTTCTTTCTTTCTTTTCTTTCCTTTCTTTTCTTTCTTTCTTTCTTTTCTTTCTTTCTTTCTTTCCTTTCCTTTCTTTTCTTTCTTTTCTTTCTTTCTTTTCTTTCTTCTTTCTTTCCTTCCTTTTCTTTCTTTTCCTTCTTTCTTTTCTTTCTTTCTTTCTTTTCTTTTTCTTTCTTTCTTTTCTTTCTTTCTTTTCTTTCTTTCTTTCTTTTCTTTCTTTTCTTTCTCTCTTTCTTTCTTTCCTTTTTTCTTTCTTTCTTTTCTTTCTTTCTTTTCTTTCTTTCTTTCTTTCTTTCTTTCTTTCTTCCTTTCTTTCTTTCAGTTGGAATCTCACTCTATCACCAATCGGAATCTCACTCTGTCACCTCGTCTCTACAATAAATAAAGTAGCATAAAAATGGCTACTGCAGCCTCCACTTGCTGGGCTCAGGAGATCTTTCCACCTCAGCCTTCCAAGTAGTTGGAACCACAGGTGCACACCACCACGCCCAACTAACTTTTTAGTTCATCGGTAGCAGGCCAAGGAGACACTCACTGTGTCTGCAGAGCGAGGTCACTGCAGGAGAGGCAGGAAACCACCCAGGTCCCTACTGTCCCCTCAGTTGCCACAGGGTCTCCCATCTTCTCTCTCCCGCTCTCTCGCCTCCTTCCCCTTATTTCTCTCTCTTTCCCTCCCATTCCCTTTCTCTCACTCGCTTCTTTTCCCTGTCCATTTCTCCCGGCCCTCCTTTTGCAGGGGCCATTTCCCTGTCCCCTAGGGCAGGCACCCAGCTGGACGGGAGGGGGAGAATTCCTGCCAGTTCCTGCTAACACGCATGCCCCCAGCCCCCACTTTCCTTCCGTATCCCCAAGCTTGTTGTGGCTGAACATAAAGACCAAGGAGAGCTGCCTGAAACATCCCCGCGTGTGTCTCACACTATACCTGCCTTCCTGCCTTCCCAGCCGTCCTGGGCTTTCTTTTTTCTTTTCCCCAAGATTGTTCTGCTGGTGACAAAGGAGAGGGCTGTGGGGGGTGGGGAAGTGGCAAGGAAGGGAAGACACCTAGATGGTTCCTCCTGATGGTTCCTCCTGTTATCTAACCTCGCAAAACTGGATTCAGTAAAGTCTTCAGGCTCACATCTGTAATAACAGCACCTTGGGAGGCTGAGGCAGGAGGATTGCTTGGGCCCGGGAGGTCGAGGATGCAGCGAGCTGTGATCGCACCACTGTACTCCAGCCTGGGAGACAGGGCGAGACCCTGTCTCTAAAAAAAAAAAAAAAAGTCTTCAGACATTAACATCTTTGCTGCTCTAACAGCTGATCGTGAAAGAATGAGCCTTGGCTTCAAAACAACTCTCAAGTCAAAAGAGTGACATCCAACAAGTCTGTGTAAAAGATTGCGTTTCCAGGTTGCTGCGAAATTCATGATTTTGTTTTTTTATGGCTGCATCGTATTCCATCGTGTGTATGGACCACATTTTTTTTAATCCAGTCCTCTTTTGATGGGCAGCATGGCTGGTTCCAGGTTCTTGCTATTGTGAACAATGCTGCGATAAACATTCGTGTGCAGGTATCTTTTTGATAGAGTGGTTTGAGTTCTTCAGGGTATATTCCCAGTAGGGGGATTGCAGGATCATATGGGAGGTCGATATTTAGAGCTTTTAGGAATCGCCACACTGCTTTCCACAGAGGTTGCACTAGTTTAACTCCCACCAACAGTGTAGCAGTGCTCCCTTTTCACCACATCCTCTCCAGCATCTGTTATTTTTTGTTATTGATAATGGCCATTCTGACTGGAGTTAGGTGGTATCTCAGTGCGGTTTTGATTTGCATCTCCTTGATGATTAGTGAGATTGAACGTTTCTTCATGCGTCTGTTGAATGGAATACTACACAGCCATAAAAAAGAACAAAATCATGAATTTCGCAGCAACCTGGATGGAACTAGAGTCCATAATACTGAGTGACCTCTCACAGAAACAAAGATCTGAGTATCACATGTTCTCACTCATAAGTGGACCTTGAACATCCAGCGTAACACTATAAGAAAAGGATTGACAGTGGTGGGAATCTGTGGGGGGGACGGGGAGGGCAAGGGTGGTGGGATTAACGGTAGTCAGTATCTGTCTGGGGACGAGGGGACACCCCTTATCAACAAGGGTGCCTGAACAATGCATATTTGTACCTAACCCTTAACTATACCCCACAATTTTAAAATAAAAAATATGTTTAAAAAATATATAAATAATAATAATAATTTTTTTAATTGCATTTCTCTTGCGTGACTCAAAAAAGACATTCAGAAAATGAAACTCTATAGAGGTACAAGAGGGGACCCCAAAAAACCCATCGGCACCAGTGTACCAGCTAGCGTTGTGAGAGGCTGCATTCAGCTGCAGTGAGTTTTTCATTTGTTTTTTTGGTTTTTTTAGATTCTTTCAGCACATTTGCCTATTTCATGTTGGGTGATTTACAAGTGCACCTGCCCACACTGCGCTGAGTGTTCAGCAGTTGTTGTTGTTTTTTTGCCAAAATCGGCGTGAATTCCATGCCCCATCCTCCCTATTCACCCAATCTCACCCTGAGCGATTTTTTCTTATTTCCCCAGATGAAAAACGTTTTCAAAGGGAAACTTCTTTCACCGAGGTGAAACAGAAAACAGCAGAAGCACTCAAAGGCATCAAAGTTGGCAAGTTCAAACACTTTTGAGCAGTGGAAAAAGCATCTCGATAGGTGTATCGCATCGAACAGAGAGTACTTTGAAAGTGACTGAAATTTAAACATGTAAAAATAAATACACAATTCTTATAAATAATTCCCTGGGCTTTTGGGGGTCCCCCTCCATACAAGGTAGGCTAGTTGGTGCCAGGGACCGGGAAAATTGGGAAAAATTCGAAGTGACTGCTGACGGGTGTGGGGTTCCTTTGGGTGGTGATAAAAATGTTCTAAATCAGGCCAGGCTAGGTGGTTCAGCCTGTAATCTCAGCACTTTGGGAGGCCAAGGCGAGTGGATTGCCTGAGCCCGTGGGTTCGAGACCCACCCGGGCAACTAGGCAAGACCTCGTCTCTACAATAAATCAAAAATTAGCCGGGTGTGGTAGTGCACGCCTGTAGTTCTGGCTAATTGGGAGGCTGAGGCAGAAGGATCGCCTAAGCCCAGCAGGTCGAGGTTGCAGTGGCCAGGAGCGTGCCACTGCACTCCAGTCTGGGTGACAGAGCAAGACTCCAACTGAAAAAAAAAAAGTTATAAATTGGCCGTGGTGATAAATGATCCATAAATATGCTAAATGTAAACTTTAAATGAATGACCGCTTTGTATGTGAATTATATCTCAATAAGCCTTTTTTTTAGTTTTTTTATTTTTAATTTCTAGGGCTATTTGGTTTTGTTTTGTTTTTTGAGTTGGAGTCTCACTGTGTCGCCCAGACTGGAGTGCAATGGCCGCTCCCGGCCACCGCAGCCTCGACCTGCTG
>NW_007252283.1:123297-126524 GCF_000164805.1 Carlito syrichta | reverse complement strand
GGCGGGTCTCGAACCCGCGGACTCAGGCAATCCACTCCCCTCAGTCTCCCAAAAGCGCGGATTACAGGCTGAGCCACCGAGCCTGGCTCGGTTTTGTTTTGTTTTGTTTTGTTTTTTTAAAGAAAATCCTAGCCTAGGCAACATAGCAAACCCCACCTCTACCAAAAAAAGATCAAAGAATTAGCTGGGCATGGTGACGCACGCTTGTAGTCCCAGCTACTCAAGAGGCTGAGGTGGGAGGATTGTCTGAGCCCAGGAGGTCGAGGCTGCTGTGAGCCATGATTGTGGCACTGCACTCCAGCCTGGACGACAGAGTGAGACCCTGACTCAAAAAGAAAGTCAAAATCATTCACCAAATATACTCTCTTCCCCTCCTCTCTCTTCCTTTTCTCTTTCTATTTTTACTTTGGTCCTAGTTTCTTTTCTGTTGTTTTTTTTTTAGAAAGTAGGATTGATTGAGAGGTGACAGGAAAGCTCCTATAGTGGGAGGGGACCCAGCGGGGTTGCCCTCTCCTCCCCATTTCAAGGAAAGCACAGGAAGACACACACCCAAGAGGAGGAAAGATGGCACCAAGCAAGGCTGCCCCTTCTTGGTGCTCAAGGCGCCTCCTCCCTTAACTGAGAGGGGACGGCGTGGGGGAGGGAGAAAAGGGGCGGAGTCCTCGTAGCTCCCTCTGGGGTCAAGGGTCAGGACTGTGACTGGCCCAAGGGAGCAGGAGTTTGCCCAGGGAGCGACTGTTTGGGTCCTCGGTAGGAGAGCCCCGCTCAAATGAGCTCAACCAAGAATGAGCTTGAAATGCGATGAGCATGGGCCAGAACCAAGGGCAGGTGACACAGCCAAGCTCTGGAAAGGACAGAAAGCCACCGGTGGCCGCGGCTCTGCCTGACTGCCCTGCGTGGCTTTCTCCACTTCTCTAACGGTGGGCCAGAAAATGGGTTTCCTGGCCAGGCGCGCGGGCTCATGCCTGTAACCCCAGTACTTTGGGAGGCCCAGGTGGGAGGACGGCTTGAGCCCAAGAGTTTGAGATCAACCTGGGCAACATGGCGAGACCTCGTCTCTACAAAAATAAATAAACAAATGAAAGAAAGAAAAAGAAAAAAAAGATAAGAATATCATAGGCCGTCCCAGGCCCAGGCTGAGAGGCATTTCCTCCCGGTTCCAAAACTACATCCCCTGGGGAGCTGAGCCTCATTTCCAAATTCCCAACGGGTTCAGCCCCGTCAGACTTGGACCCTATTTTAAATTGATTATGGGCATGTGGATGGCCATTTTCTTTCTACTACATGCATGAAATGACTCCCTCCAGCCCTCACCTGTTAAAGAGAAAATGAGGGTGGGCACGGTGGCTCACGCCTGTCATCCCAGCACTTTGGGAGGCAGAGGCGAGAGGATTGCCTGAGTCCAGCTGTTTGAGACCAGCCTGGGCAACTTGGCGAGACCTTGTCTCTACAATAGACCAAAAAATTAGCCAGGCGTGGTGGCACGCACCTGTGGTTGCAGCTACTTGGAAGGTGAGGCAGAAGGATCGCTGGAGCCCAGCAGGTCGACCATGGGGTGGCCGTGAGTGTGCCACTGCACTCCAGCCTGGGCAACAGAGTGAGACTCCAACTCGAAAAAAGAGAGACAGACAGAAAATGCAACCGACATACTGTGGAACAGGCCCTGGCGACAAGGAGAGTCTGCAGAACCAGCCCATATACACCCCCAAGAGGACCCCAGCTCTATGGGTAACTCACCTCCTGCAGCCTCCATTTTCTCATATGCAAAGAGGACCACCTGCCCCAGGGGTAACTGGGAGCGTTAAATAAGGGAACGCAAGAGCCGGGCACCTGCCTCACGCCTGTGATCCCAGCACTTCAGGAGGCCCAGGTGACAGGATTGCTTGAGCCAAGGCATTCAAGACCAGCCTGGGAAACACAGCGAGTCCTCATCTCGACAAAAAATTCAAAAAATCAGCAAATGGTGACACACGCCTGTAGTCCCAGCTACACGGGAGGCTGAGGCGTAAGGATTGCCCGATCCCAGGCCACTGAGGCTGTGGTGAGCCGTGGGCATGACCTTGCACTCCAACCTGGGCAACAGAGTGAGACTCCAACTCAAAAAAAAAAAAAACATACAGGAAATATAAATACATAAATAAGAGAACACAGAAAGTCTTCCTAACGAGTTCAGCCTGAACGATAAAAACCCAGTTAACTGTTACACATATTGTCATCAAAATAAAACGTGGGTTATTAAAATCAGGGTTAGTACACTGTGGGGGAAAAAGAAAACTGTAGCCGGCTGAATAGTGGCCCCCACCCAAAAGATATATATCCACCTCCTGACCCCGGAATCTGAGCACATGTCTTTATTTGACAATAGGGTCTTTGCAGATGGAATCCATTTAAGAACACGGACGTAGCCAGGCTCGGTGGTTCAGCCTGTCATCCCACGCCTTTGGGAGGCTGAGGTGAGTGGATTGCCTGAGCCCACAGGTTCGAGACCCGCCTGGGCAGCGGGACCCCATCTCTACAATAAATCAAAAAATCAGCCAGGCGTGGTAGTACATGCCTGTAATTCCGGCTACTCGGAAGGCGGAGGCAGAAGGATCGCCGGAGCCCGGAAAGTCGAGGCTGCAGTGGCCGGGAGCGGCCACTGCACTCCAGTCTGGGCGACAGAGTGAGACTCCAACTCAAAAAAAAAAAAAAAAAAAACGTGGACGTGAGAGCATCCTGGGTCAGTGTGGGAATCCAACGACAAGTGTCCTCAGAAGAGACAGAAGAGGGTCCCGTGGAGGCAGAGACTGAAGCCATGACCCACAGCCAGGGACACCCGGGCTGCCACAAGCTGGGCCAGGCAGGAAAGGCTGTCCCCTAGGTCTTCGGCGCACAACAGTGAGTTCCAGCATCTGGACTCCAGAACTATGAGAGGATAAATATCTGTATTTTAAGCCACCAAGCCAGTGGCCAGTCCTCGGAAACAAATGCCGAAGGTTGGAGGCGACCTGAGCTCCTTGATTATTCGCCTCTTTGTTTTCCAGAAGGCTTCCTTTGTGCTGTGGTCTCTCGCACCCTCTCCTGGCCCAAGGAGGAAACTGCCCTCTTCGGTCTCAGCTATCTGAGGGGATGGGAGAATGAAGGGAATCTCAAATTTTACCCAGAAATGTGGCTGTAGGGAAAAAATGGGCCGGGCGTGGTGGCTCACACCTATAATCCCAGCACTTTGGGAGGCCGAGGTGAGAGGA
>NW_007252283.1:121057-123277 GCF_000164805.1 Carlito syrichta | reverse complement strand
TACTTGGAAGGCTGAGGCGGAAGGATCGCCTGAACCCAGCAGGTCGAGGTTGCGGTGGCCATGAGTGTGCCAGTGCACTCCAGCCTGGGCGACAGAGTGAGACTCCGACTCAAAAAAAAATGTATTTTGAGTCGGAGACCCACTCTCACCCAGCCTGGCGTGCAATGGTACGATCACAACTCCTGCAGCCTCTACTTGCTGGGCTCAGGCGATCCTTCCACCTAGGCCTCCCAAGTAGCTGGGACTACAGACACACACCACCATACCCAGCTCATTTTTTTTATATAGATGAGGCCTCGCTGTGTTGCCCAGGCTAGTCTCAAATCCCTGGGTTCAAGCAATCCTCCCACCTAGGCCCCCCAAAGTGCTGGGATTACAGGTGTGATCTACTGTGCCCATTGGGGAAAAAAGTGTTTGATGGTGTTATTTCCAGCCTGAAAAAAGAGTGACAACCTTAGCACTTGTCCCGATGCCTTATGCTCCATCCTATCCTCTCTTGTCATTCGTGGTCACCTCGACAACATAGGGACGGCCCTCCCAACAACCCTCCTCTTGGCTCCTTAACTTCTTTGTCAACAGAGATTTCTTGTGACCCAACCACACATACCTCTGGAGAGACTGGCCCTTGTCACCACAGAAATGACACACTTCCAAAATCAGGGATTTAAACTTTTGTCCTCTCTTTCAGCTCCCTTTCCCAAGTGTTCCTTCAATAATAACTATTGGCCAGGCACAGCTGTATAGAGAGGAATGATCATGTAATGATCATGGCTCATGGCAGCCTCAATCTGCAGGGCTCAGGCAATCCTTCCACCTCAACCTCCTGAGTAACTGGGACTTACAAGCATGCACCACCATACCTCGTTAGTTGTTTGGGGTTTTTTTTGTAGAGACAAGGTCTCACTATGTTGCCCAGGCTGGTCTCGAACTCACTTTGGCTTCCCAAGGTGCTGGGATTACAAGTGTGAGTCACTGCACCTGGCCTATAATTGTACATGTTTTTTTTAGTTGGCGTCTCACTCTGTCGCCCAGGCTGGAGTGCAGGGGCACGCTCACGGTCACTGCAGCCTCGACCTGCTGGGCTCAACCGACCCTTCCACCTCAGCCTTCCAAGTAGCCGGAACTACAGGCACGCACTACCACGCCCGGTTAATTTTTTTTTACTGTAGAGATGAGGTCTCGTCAACTTGTCCAGGCTGTTCTTGAACTCATGGGCTCAGGCAATCCTCTCACCTCAGCCTCCCAAAGTGCTGGGATTACAGACTTCAGTCACTGCGCCCAGCAAATTGTAGAATTTTTAATGTGTGTTTTTTTTTTGTTTCCTTCCTCTAAGCTCTGTGGACAGAAATCACACATGCTCGATGCCTAACATTGCACCTGGCACAAAGAAGACACAGATGGGAGATGTTTACTGGGTGAATAAATGAGTGAATGAATAAATGTGCAAGAGAACTAAAGACTGATAAGAATTCAAATGATTAGTAATGTAAAAACTCAGTGTGGAAATTTTTAAAAGCTAGAAAGATCTGACGGGGGTTGAGAGAAAAGGAGAAACCAAAAAGCAGAATAACCTGGAATGAAAATGAGCAGATAGCCGAGTTCAGTGGCTCAGCCTGTCATCCCGCACTTTGGGAGGCCAAGGTAAGTGGATTGCCTGAGCCCGCGGGTTCGAGACCCGCCTGGGCAACTTGGCGAGACCTCATCTCTACAATAAATCAAAAAATGAGCCGGGCGTGGTAGCGCGCGCCTGTAGTTCCGGCTACTCGGAAGGCTGAGGCGGAAGGATCGCCAGAGCCCGGCAGGTCGAGGCTGCGGGGACCAGGAGCGGCCACCGCACTCCAGTCTGGGCGACAGAGTGAGACTCCGACTCAAAAAAAAAAAAAAAAAAAAGAAAATGAGCAGATATAAAATAGGTTATAGCAAGAGAGATGGAAGGAGGGGTGGCTGTTGCTGACAGGTGGAATACCCTCCCGGACACCTGCTTCCTGAGCAGATGACATCCTTTATTAGTTAACAGAAAGCTTTTATAGCATTTGTAAAAGGGGCAAGACAAAGAAAATTCCTTCACGTACATATGCTTTAAAAGTTACCACCATCTAGCGGTCTTTAGAAGAAACGAATAAGCCAAAAACACTATCTACTTTCAGTTAATGAGTCTTGAGATAAGCGTAAAAGGAGTTTCACTTAAACAGAACATAATGCATACAAGGTTTACTTTGA
>NW_007252283.1:120384-121037 GCF_000164805.1 Carlito syrichta | reverse complement strand
AACATAATGAAATAAAACTAACACAACTAAAATTATTATGGTTGCATAATTGCCAATGAGCTTTTACATTTAGGATAATGGTGATTTGGCTGTTTTCCCTTATGCTTGGCAACCTCCTGGAAAACATCTTTGTCTTAAGATAGGCAGTGGAGCAATTATTATTATCTTTGAGGCACCAATTTTATCAGTGTGTGAACTTAAACTTATGAACTTAAAACAATCTTCAAAGTAGCTATAGCACTAAAACTTAATTAATGACACAAAGTAAAAACCTTGTTAAACATAACCAGAGCCTAATAATTTTTGTCAGCCCTCATACATATGTATATTGATTATATAAACTTGTATGATATTACATTTACCAATTATGAGTAATACATGGATAAAACAATTATCTTGTCTAGAATAGCACTGCCAGCAACTCTCTTCAAAAGAGTCCCAAATCACAGTCCTTGAAGTGCTTCAAGAAAGTTCCCAGGTGCACGGTCCTTCCTGTAGCAGTTCTTCTCTTTGGGGCTTTTAGGACCTTCAAAGCTCTTGTAATCGCCTTTCTTGTCCAGGTGTCTTTGTTACTTTTCTCTTATCTTGCAGTGTTTATTTCTAAAGGAAACTCAAAAGAAGCTTTTAATGACATTTCCCAGGCCCCCAAGGTT
>NW_007252283.1:118847-120039 GCF_000164805.1 Carlito syrichta | reverse complement strand
TCCCGGGCTCGCCCTGCGGCCCGGGGTCTTCGGCCCACCGGGACCCTGTCAATCATGTGGGCCTCCAAGGCTGGCTCCCAACACAAGTTGAAGATTTCTAGAACTTTCTGAGAGTTGTAAGTGCTGGCCAGTCCTGGGTGTTCGTGAGTGGGAACAGACTAGATAAAGTGAAAGATCCTGGAATAGAAATCAAGGAACGCATCTGAGGTTGCTGGACAGGTTGCTCAAAGGAATATCCACGCAATCAGATTGAAAGCAGAAGTCGGAGTCAAACGGAAGACATCACACCAGGTTCGCTGGCACGCACCTGTAGTCCCAGCTACAAGGGAGGCTGAGGAGGGAGGATCTCTTGAGGCCAGGAGTTTGAGGCACTACGATCACACCTGTGAATAGCCACTGCACTGCAGTCTAGACAATATAGTGAGACACCATCCCCTTTTTTTTTTTTGCATTGGAGTCTCACTCTGTCGTCCAGACTGGAGAGCAGTGGCACACTCATGGCCACCCCAGCATCGACCTGCTGACCTCCAGCGATCCCTCCGCCTCAGCCTTCCGAGTCGCAGGAACTACAGATGTGCACTACCACGCCCGGCTAGTTTTTATTTTATTGTAGAGACGAGGTCTTGCCACGTTGCCCGGGCTGGTCTCGCACCTGCAGGCTCAGGCAATCCACTCGCCTCGGCCGCCCAAAGTGCTGGGATGACAGGCTGAGCCGCCGAGCCCAGAGGTAGCACTTACTCTAGGATGAGCCCATGAACCTCATCGTCAGACCTCATACATATATTTTCACCTTTGTATGCTAACAACAGGCCTGTGAAGGATGTCACTACTGTTATCCCCCTGGAGAGATGAGAAGCACCCGGGGAGGCCAGGTCGCTCAGCCAAGGTCAAAGGGCAGCGCGGCTAGCGCTCTCCCAGCGGTGTGGCTCAGACACGGCCGTTTGAAGGACCGGCGACGAGAGGCCCACGGGGAAGGGGAGCCGAAGTCAGGTCCGCAGGGCTTCGCATTTCGTGCTGAGCTTTGTCACGACCCTCTTGGCAACTGGCAGGCTTCGCGGGCGGTCCGGCAGGGCGTGGCGGAAGGGGATTCATGTTCTGGAAAGATCCATCGGGCCGGCCGCAGAGGCAGGCAGGAACGGCTTGGAGAAAGGCGGGCAGGCTGCCCCCGGCCCGGCCCCGGACCCCCGGCCCG
>NW_007252283.1:116759-117651 GCF_000164805.1 Carlito syrichta | reverse complement strand
GCCCAGGCTGGAGGGCAGGGGCACGGGCCGGGCTCGCTGCAGCCTCGCCCCTCCGGGCTCGGGCCGCCCCCGCCCCCCGGCAGCCGGACCGCAGGCCCCGCCAGGCCGGGCCGCGTCTGTTTGCTTCTGTGGAGAGGAGGCCTGGGTCTCGCCATGTGGCCCAGGCGAGTCCCAAACTCCTGGCTCCCGCCCTGGCCTCCCAAAGTGAACCACCATGCCCGGCCTTGCGTTTAAACCATGAATTATTATTATTATTATCGCCTTTTTTTTTTGAGTCGGAGTCTCACTCGGTCGCCCAGACTGGATGGCAGGGGCCGCTCCCGGACGCCGCAGCCTCAACCCGCTGGTCTCCGGCAGTCCTGCCACCTCGGGCTTCCAAGGAGCCGGAATTATATGTCGGCGCTACCACGCCCGGCTGATTTTTTGACTTACGGTATGGATGAGGTCTCGCTGCCCAGGCGGGTCTCGAACCCGCGGGCTCAGGCCATCCACTCCCCTCAGCCTCCCAAAGGCGCGGGATGACAGGCTGAGCCACCGAGCCCGGTTTATTATTGCTTCTTGTATTCATTTATTTATTTTAGTTGGCGTCTCACCATGTCGCCCAGGCTGGAGTGCCATGGCACACTCACGGCCACCCCAGCGTGAACCTCCTCGGCTCCAGCAATCCTTCCACCTCAGCCTTCCAAGTAGCTGGAACTACAGGTGCGTGCTAACACGCCTGGCTAATTTTTTTGTTCTTTGATTGATTGTAGAGACGAGGTCTCGCCAAGTTGCCCGGGTTGGTCTCGAACCCGCAGGCTCTGGCAATCCACTCGCCTCAGCCTCTCAAAGTGCTGGGATGACAGGCCGAGCCACCCAGCCCAGCCTCTTGCCCATTTTTTTTTTTTTTTTT
>NW_007252283.1:91122-116384 GCF_000164805.1 Carlito syrichta | reverse complement strand
CAGGCGGGTCTCGAACCCGCGGGCTCAGGCAGTCCACTCACCTCGGCCTCCCAAAGTGCTTGGATGACAGGCATGAACCACTACGCCTGGCTAGGAATCACAATATTATCTAGAGTGGGAACAATATGAAAGTATTTAACAGCATGGAACTGTGCCCTTAAAAACGCCTGTGGTTCCAGCTAATTGGAAGGCTGTGGTGGAAGGATCATCGTAGCCCTGCAGGTCGACACTGGGGTGGCCATGAGCATGCCCCTGCACACCAGCCTGGGCAACAAATTGAGAGTCCGACTGAAAAAAAAGAAAAAAGAAAAAAATTTTTTGTGATTGTGACACACAGATACAGTGAACCTCAAAGCAAAACAGAGCCCTGGAGAATGGCTGTACTGAGAAAAATACAGAAGGAATTCCAAAGTGGGCATGAGAGATTTTGCAGGCCGCTGCGCACCCACGAACTTTCCAGCACACCCTCTGTCCCAGGGGATTGCCCCCTGTACATCTCAGTCGTGTCTTCCCCTAGGCCTCCCCCCTACACTGGCCAGACAGAACCCGCAGCTCTTCTGGGAAGGGTCAGTGCATACCCCAAACAGATCCTTGTACACATTCAGAAACAGGACCAAGGCTATTCACAAGCCTTGGCCATGTCACAGGTGGAAATGATCTGTGTGGCGTGTAAATGGGAAGTAATGAGACTTATGACCCAAAAAGAAAATGCATGAAGTATACTGGGTCTGGGGCCAAAAGCAGTGAAATACGTTGGGGTCTGGGGCCTTCTGGGAGCGAGAAAGTCGATCAGGACACAGCTTGAACGCCTAAGGATAATAATGGCTCATACGTGGAGAGCTTTCACTAGGAGCCCGGACCGTGCTAACCACCTCTCCTCATTCAAGTCTTTGCAAGAAGATGGGCTGGCCGACTTGCTCAAGGTCACAGGGGAAGTCAATGGTGGCCCTGGATTTGGACCCAGGCAGAATGACTTGGCCACATCGTTAGAGACTGTGCCCTTGCCTGATGCTGTGTTGGCTGGGAGAAGGTGTTTTCTCTCCCCAAGAGGCTGTTGGAGAGTGAATGCACCGACTTCAGACAACGTCAGAGTCACCGATTGGGGGAAGCTGGAATTGCCCTAAATCATCCATTTTCTTTTCTTTTCTTTTTTCAGTTGGAGTCTCACTCTGTCACCCAGACTGGAGGGTGGTAGCACACTCCCAGCCACTGCAGCCTCGACCTGCTGGGCTCCGGCGATCCTTCCTCCTCAGGCTTCCAAGTAGCTGGAACCACAGGCACGCGCCACCATGCCCAGCTAATTTTTTGATTTATTGTAGAGATGAGGTCTCACCAAGTTGCCCAGGCGGGTCCCGAACTCGCAGGCTCAGGCAATTCTCTCACCTCGGTCTCCCAAAGGGTGGGATTATAGGCATGAGCCACCACTCTCGGCCAGTTGTCCTTTTTCCACGGTCAGTTTTCTCATGAATACTTTATGAAGGCTTCTCAGTGCAACCGCGGGCGTGTCCACATGCACTGACCAGCTAGCCTGTCTCTGGCCACCATGTTCCTTCTGTTTCGGCCTTAGTGAAAAGCATATACTTATTGCCAAAGGACCTCAGAAAATCCAGAATGTTTAATACCCCGACGTACCTTGTGGAGGCCTTTCCTGCCTGTCCCTTCTCCGTCCTGGACCTTGCCGTCCAGCTCTTCAAGGGACTGGGGCCTGAGGGCACAGGCAGGGACAGTCCAGGGAGCGGCACCATCTCTCCATAGCAGCAAAAGGGCAGAGAGTTAAAAGGAGAACTGGGAGTCTTGGGGTGATCTTCTCTTCCTGTACTTGGTTCTGGGTTTTTTGGTGGGTTGGTGGATTTGGGGGGTTTTTGTCTGTCTGTTTGTTTTTGAGTTGGGGTCACACTCTGTTGCCCAGACTGGAATGCAGTGTCGCAGTCACGATCACAACTCACTGCAGCCTCAACCTCCTGGGCTCAGGCAGTCCTCCCACCTCGGCCTCCCAGGTAACTGGGACTACCAGCACGCATCACCATGCCTGGCTAATTTTTTTTTTTTTTTTATAGATATGAGGTCTCACTATGTTGCCCAAGCCGATCTCAGACTCCTGGGCTCAAGCAGTCCTCCCACCTCAGCCCCTAAAGTGTTGATATTACAGGCATGAGCCACCACACCCAACCACTTTTCCTGTACTTGGTGTTTTTTTGTTTTGTTTTGTTTTGTTTTTTGAGTTGGAGTCTCACTCCGTCACCCAGACTGGAGTGCAGTGGCCGCTCCCGGCCACCGCAGCCTCGACCTGCCGGGCTCCGGCGATCCTTCCGCCTCAGCCTTCCGAGTAGCCGGAATTACAGGCATGCACTACTACGCCCGGCTGATTTTTTGATTTATTTTAGAGACCAGGTCTCACCAAGTTGCCCAGGCGGGTCTCGAACCCGCGGGCTCAGGCCCTCCACTCACCTCAGTCTCCCAAAGGCGCGGGATTACAGGCTGAGCCACCGAGCCTGGCTACTTGGTGTTTTAAAATTCATATGAGCTCTTAGATTTCAAGCTAGTGGTAGGTGGAAAGAAAAAGCGTTGAAAACAGTGTTATTCCAGACGTCCCCAGCAACTGTGCACGCCATGACTTCAATTCACCTTTCTTTAACCGCAGACCCTGCCTTCCCACTCAGCCTGTACCTACTGCACTGTCCCTGGGGAAGCGGTGTCAGGAGGGAACTGGAAGCTGTTCTAAGTGGGACAACTCACGTCTATCTATTTCTCGACATCTCAGAGAAAAAGGAACGCTTCTCCACTGCTGGTGGGAATGCAAACTAGTGCAACCTCTCTGGAAGACAGTGTGGCGGTGTCTGAAAGAACGAGAAATTAGCCGGGCTCGGTGGCTCAGCCTGTAATCCCGAGCCTTGGAAGGCTGAGGTGAGTGGATTGCCTGAGCCCGCATGTTCGAGACCCGCCTGGGCAACTTGGTGAGACCTCATCTCTACAATAAATCAGAAAGTTAGCCGGACTTGATGGCGCATGCCCGTAGTTCCAGCTACTTGGAAGGCTGAGGCGGGAGGATGGCCGGAGCCCAGCAGGTCGTGGCTGCACTCCAGTCTGGGCAGCAGAGTGAGACTCCGACTCAAAAAAAAAAAAAAGTACTAGAAATCGACTTTCCATATGACCCAGCAATTCCTCTATTGGGAACATACCCAAAGGAATTCAAGTCATTCTACCAAAAAAATACCTGCACACGCATGTTTGTTGCAGCTCTATTCACAATAGCAAAAACATGGAACCAACTATGCTGCCCATCGAAGCTGGACTGGATTAAAAAAATGTGGTGCATGTACACAATGGAATATTACTCAGCCATAAAGAAGGACAAACATGGACTTCGCAGCAACTTGGATGGATTTAGAGTCGATCATACTCAGTGATCTATCACAGAAACAAAGAACAGAGTACCCTATGATCTCACTCCTCAGTGGACCTTGAACAATGATCATAATTCTATAAGGAAAGGGATTGGCAGTAGTGGGAAACTTCCAGGGGAGGAGAGGTGGGACTGGCAGTTGAGGGAAACTGCTAGGGGAAGGAGGGGCACACCTCATCAGCAAGGGTAACTGCGTGATGAACATTTGTATACCTAACCCTGAATTGTACCCCACATCTTAGAAATAAATAAATAATTAGAAGAAGAAATTGGAGAACATCATTCTAAGTGAACTAACTCAGGAACAGATCACTGCGTGATCTCACTTAAAAGTGGGAACTACACTAAGTATCTGCAAAGGCGTAGAGCAGGATGTCATGGTTATTGAGGACTCAGAGATGCGGGAAGTCAAGGGATAGAGGGATGAAAAATCACAAACGGGTGCAATGTGCCCAAATTGGGATGATGGGTACACTTAAAGCCTCTCAGATTTCTTTGCCGCGATAGAATGCAACCGTGCAACTGAAAACTATTTGTATCCCCTAAAGCCATTAAAATAAAGAAAAGTGCATTTTAAATTAATTAAAATAAAATTGATATAGCCCTTAAAGTACTTGACCAACAGCAAATTTTAGCCATAATTTCTACTGATGCGGAGGATTTCTGATATAGGATCTTTTCCCAGGCTAATCCTTAGTGCTTTCCCCATAGTGCCATACTCAGAGCATTTTATTTTTCATTGCACATTTTATACGTGAGCAACGAAGAGAATACATAAGACTTTGTAAAATCTAAAAAAATCTAAGAGGTTCTGGACACACTGGACTTTCCAAAGGTCTTTATTCACTCTTGAATTTCTCCAAGCCCACAGCTCCTAAGGGATTGCTTGGAAGAATCATCAGGGGACCTCTTCATTTTCCAGTCCTCATGCCAATTCGACAGGAACCTCTGAGATGGGACAGCCGTAGTTTGTAAAGCTCTCCGGGTGTTTTAAGGTGCAGCCAAGGATATGAACTGTTGCAATGATCGTGTGATATTGGGTCTGAGGATGGATTATTTGGATGGCAGAACACCACACAAAGACTCAGGTAGTTGAAAGACAGAACTCTTTTTAAATTACAGAACCAAACAAGAGAGAGCTGCCTCTCTCATAGGGTTTTGCCCCCTGGGGCCAAGGTCACAGCAAACTGGACGTGTGGCTGGCTTGTGGATGGCAAATAGGTGGGGCTTAGCAGGGTTCTGTGGACTTCCTGGAGCCTGAGTATTCTGAATAATTCCAGCAATCCAGGGAAGAAGGGGCTGTCTCCAGATTTTTTTTGTTGTTTTTTTGTTTTTGTTTTTTATTTTGAGTTGAAGTCTCGCTCTGTCACCCAGACTGGAGTGCAGTGGCCGCTCCCGGCCACCGCAGCCTCGACCTGCTGGGCTCCGGCGATCCTTCCACCTCAGCCTTCCAAGTAGCCGGAATTACAGGTATGCGCTACCACGCCCGGCTGATTTTTTCATTTTATTGTAGAGATGAGGTCTCGCTGCCCAGGTGGGTCTCGAACCCGCGGGCTCATGCAATTCACTCACCTCAGCCTCCCAAAGGTGCGGGATTATAGGCTGAGCCACCGAGCCCGGCGGTCTGCGGGTTTTAGACATTGGAGCGCTCTCTGGCAGGCAGGCTTGTGTATCTTATCACCCAGGAATGTTGGAGCCTGCTAAGGGAAGTCATTCGAGTGGGCTCAGCAAACTGCTTGGGAGAGGCATTGAGAGTTTTGAGCCACGGCTTCAAAACTGGGTCAAGACAGCACTTGTGAAATACTATCTCCTAAGAACCAATGCTCTAGATCTTTACATAAAAAAATGCAAAGCTCTTTAAATGTACTTATCCAGCAGTGTGTGGAAAGATGAAGTCATAGAAAGAGCACCAAGCCTCATCCGAAGACTTGGGTTCCAGGTTCTGACTAGTGCTCTGCCACTTTCTAACTATGGGACCAAATCATTTCATCTGAGATTTTGTTTCTTCATCTTTAAAATAATTAGGACACCCGCCCTGCCAACCTCACTATTCTGTTATGGGGCTCAAGTAAATCAACACCTGTGGATAAGTGCTTGTTGGTCATGAACATACTAGACGTAAGTAATTATTATTTATTTATTTACTTACTTTTGAGTCAGAGTCTCACTCTGTCACCCAGGCTGGAGTGCAGTGGCACACTGCTCATGGCCACCGCAGCCTCCACCGGCTGGGCTCAGGCAATCCTTCCACCTGCACCTTCCAAGTAGCTGGAACTACAGGCGCACGCTACCACGCCCAGCTAATTTTTTCGTTTTTTTAAATTGTAGAGACGAGGTCTTGCCAAGTTTCCCAGGCTGGTCTCGAACCCCTGGGCTCAGGCGATCTCCTCGCCTCGGCCTCCCAATGTGCAGGGATGACAGGCTTGAGCCACCGCGCCTGGCCAGGAGTTGTTATTTTTGTTATTTTATGAAGTGTCACTCTTCTTGGCATAACATTGGAGGCAGCCAAGGTGCACAGATAAGGGGGAAAAAGTTAGAGACTGAAAATAAATGTAGCCCAGAGGCCAAACCTGATGCCAAGGGCAAGCCCTTTCCTGTGGTCACACACCTGGAGCACATAAGGGCCCTCGCAAGCTTTGCAGAAAGCAAGCAAGTTTTCTTCCCCGTTGGAAGTGGTTGCTCTAATCTATTCCTTTTTTCTGACTCCTCTTGCACTTCACGAACCCTAAAACACAGCATCCAAGGCTTCAGACTGCCCTTTGCAACCCTTCTGGGGAAAACCAGATGAAACCCGACACAAAACTTGGAGGTTCTCCTAGTCTGCTCCACATTGCCTCGCGCACACTTCTGATCAGTCAACAAATCCGTCTTCCTTGGCGTTCTCTCGCTTCCCTCTGCCACAGCCAGCGTCACTTCCCATTTGGAATGTTCCTGACGAATCATCCAGCCTCCAACCCTGTCTTCTGATGGCAGGCTGATATTTCTACCATATGAATCTGACCGGGTCACTCAGAGCTTAAAAACTTGACTTTTGATTTCTGGGAAGTGCTGCTTGTTTTCACTCTGTATTCCTTGTTTTGTGTCATGTGTCTGTCCCGCGAGGTTCTTCTGGCACTTGTTCATGAGAAAAAATATTGGTGAAGAGGAAACAGTTCCTCACTTTAACATTCGTAGGAAATGGAGATTGATTACTTCTTTACTTCTAATATTTGGAGGATTAAGTGGATTGACTGGTTAGTCTATTTTATTAAACATCTTTTTGCGGGGCTCGGTGGCTCAGCCTGTAATCCCACGCCTTTGGGAGGCTGAGGTGAGTGGATTGCCTGAGCCCGCGGGTTCGAGACCCGCCTGGGCAACTTGGCGAGACCTCATCTCTACAATAAATCAAAAATTAACCGGGCGTGGTAGTGTGCGCCTGTAGTTCCAGCTTCTCAGAAGGCTGAGGCGGAAGGATGGCCGGCGCCCAGCAGGCGAGGCTGCGGTGGCCGGAAGCGGTCACTGCACTCCAGTCTGGGTGACAGAGTGAGACTCCAACTCAAAAAAGAAAAACCAAAAAAAAACCTTTTCTCTTTAGTCAGTGTGTCATGAAAGCCTTTCAATAACGCTTCAATACTGCTCTCGGAATTAAGGATTGTA
Source organism: Carlito syrichta (assembly GCF_000164805.1). NCBI lineage: Eukaryota > Metazoa > Chordata > Mammalia > Primates > Tarsiidae > Carlito > Carlito syrichta. The sequence continues at coordinate 109,345 of NW_007252283.1, read as the reverse complement.
CAGGAAGTAAAAAGTTTCCAAAGCATGTAAAATCTTGTAGACCAAGTGGTAGGCAGCAAGTTAAGGTGGCCCCAAGATTCCTGGTCCCTGGTGTACAGGCACTTTCTCCAAGTTATTCAATCTGTTGCTAATTTATATACTGCGGTGAAGGTATTTTGCAGATGTAATTAAGATTCCTAATCAGTCAACCTTAAGATAAAAAGACTATCTGATGCGTCTGACCTAGTTACGTGAGCTCTTTAAAAACAGAGCACTTTTTTCCTAGCAAATGGTGGAGAAGGAAGTCAAAGATTCAGAGCACGAGGATTTGACCAGCATGCATTGCTGCTGGAAGATGAGGGGACACTGCAGCAAGCAATGCAGGTGGCCTTGAGGAGCTCAGAGGAGCTGCCAGCTGGTCGCCAGCAAGGAAATAAGGATTCTGGCGCAAACCTGTTGCATTTTCAATTCACAGCTGACCCTGAAGAAATGCAAAAGATGATCAGAGACTACTATGTACACTTGTATGGAAACAAACTTGAAAACCTAAAGGAAATGGAGGACTTTCTGACATCACACAACCTCCCCAGGTTAAAACAAGAAGAAATCAAGACCCTAAATAGACCAATAACAATCCAGAAAATTGATTATATCATAAGAAAACTACCTACAAAAAAAAGCCCTGGACCAGATGGCTTTCCAGCAGAATTCTACAAAACATACAAGGAGGAACTGGTATAAATCCTATTGAAAGTATTCCAGGCCATTGAGAAAGATGGAACCTCTCCAAATCATTTTACAAAGCTACCATCACATGGATACCCAAACCAAGGAAAGATCTAACAAAGAAAGAAAACTATAGGTCAGTATCCTTGAAGTACATAGATACTAAAATTCTCTACAAGATCCTAGCAAACCAGATTCAACAACACATCTCAAAAATCATCCACCATGACTAAGTTGGCTTCATTCCCAGGATGCAGGGCTGGTTCAACATTCATAAGACAAAAAGATAATTAAATACATCAACAGATGTAAAAAAACAACAAAAAAAAACCACACAATTATATCATTAGACATGGAAAAACTTTTGATAAAATCCAGCACCCCTTCTTGATAAAAACCCTCAAACCTCTAGGCATAGATGGAACATAGCTCAAAATAGTAAGAGGCATCTATGAGAAACCCACAGCCAACATACTGCTAAACAGACAAATAGGAACCATTTCCCCTGAAAACCAGAACAAGACAAGGATGCCCACTCTCACCCCTCCTGTTCAACATAATTTTGGAAGTCCTAGCTACAGCAGACAAGAGAAGGAGGTCAGGAGTATCCAAATAGGAAAAGAGGAAGTCAAGTTATCCCTCTTTGCAGATGACATGAAGTTATATCTCAAAAACCCAAGAGAGTCTGTCAAAAACTTCCTTGCACTGATAAAGGACTTTGGCAAAGACTCAAGGTATAAAATCAATGTGCAAAAGACAGCCGTATTCCTATACACTAACAATAAACAAACAGAAACCCAAATAAAAAGCACAATCCCATTCACAATAGCCAGAAAAAAAATGAAATAACTTGGCATCTTTCTAACCAGAGAAGTCAAAGACCTTTACAGCAAAAACTACAAAACACTGCTCAAAGAAATCAAAGATTATACTATGGGAAAACAGAGAGACCATAACACTGAGGCTCTCTTAGGAAGTAGCAATTTATTATGGTGTTTATTAGTGCCAACGTGACTCAGCGGGCTAATGCTCCAAGGCTGAGCAACCCGGAGAAAGAGGAGAGGGGTTTTATATGTTAGTTTAGATAAGGGAGGAGAGTCGGGTTGCCTGGCTATACATTTTTCTTTGGAATTTGCAAGGTTGTGTTCAGCAAAAACAGATTTTCAAAGAACAACTTGTCTCCAGGGTATACATGACAAGCAGGGGTTGTAAATTGATAACTTCACAAAGAGAAGATGTGGGGGTAAGGTTATGAATGGATTATTATCTTGCATTTCCAGGAAAGTGAATTTGGGCTATTTGGTTTTCTCGCATCCCATGTCTAGCAGGTCTGGAGCTTGCAAGCTGATTTTTAAAAGGAATCATTTTTACTGTTTTTAGCCCTCTCTGCCACATTTCCCCCTTTGATGCTTGACCCTTATGGGTTAAGAGCATCATCTTCAACTTAGTGCATTAACATTATGTGGGCCAGTTTTTTGTTCAACAACTGTTTCCACAAACTTAGAGATGGAGTTCATGATTACTGGGGCTAGGGAGGATAAGACAGGATTCCAACAATAAACAGATCCAATAATGCACTTAAATCCTCCCAGACTCGAGAACATGTTTTCAAACCAATTGCCAATTTTTGTGCCTTGCCATTTTTGTACTGGGACACAGGCAAGCTTTCTAATGTTGGTGGCTATATCAGTTATAGCTTTACTATTATCATCTATTTGCAAACAACAGTCAGAGTCATTAAATTTACCACATTCTCCTCCTTCTTTTGCTAGCAGTGTGCATTTGGGCTTGGTGTTGAGCAGCAAGCTCAAAAGCCATGGCTGTTTGATTAGTTATAACTTCTAAGACAGCTTGCATACTTGCACATGTATGTTTATCACAGCATCGTCCACAATAGCAAGAACATGGAACCAACCATGCTGCCCATCCAAAGAGGACTGGATAAAAAAAAATACGATACATATACACAATGGAATACCATGCAGCCATAAAGAAGAACAAAATCGTGAACTTCGCAGCGATCTGGATGGAATTAGAGTTTATAATACTGAGTGATCTCCCACAGAAACAAAGAGCTGAATATCACGTGCTCTTACTCATAAGTGGACTTTGAACAACTACCGAATTACTATAAGAAAAGAATCGAAAGTGGTGGGAAACTGTGGGGGGAGTGCAGGGAGGTGGGGAGGTAGGATTGACCTTCATGGGGAAGGGGGAGCACACCTCATCGACAAGGGTGCCTGCACAGTGAATATTTGTATACCTAGCCCTGAATTGCACCCCACAATTTTAAATTTTTAAAAAATAGACATTAAATAAAAGTCAGTTTGTAACCTGATAATGCGATTTAGCATATATCTGGGCACACGGTATTGCCAACTTCCATCTTGCGCCCACATGGCTGGGTCATGAGTATTTATAATTCTCTGGGGTAGCCATTTGTCATCTTCCCAAACCTGAGTTCTCCCTATATTAAGAGTTTGAACAAGAGATTCAGCATTCCATATTTTAAGGCTCTCATAAAAGGGGATGTCCACCCAGTTCATCTATCTCCCTTTTGGGTTAAGCAGAAGGAAAAATCCTGGTTGGATTATTCCTATGGTACATGTGCCTTTCCATAGCACTGGGAGCTGGGTATATGCAACCTTTCCACATATCCAAAACAGCCCTCTGGGGGATTTCCAGAGGTCTGGATTTCCAGAGGACAGGCCTGTCCAGCTTTGAGTTCTAGCAAGGTTACCTTGAAATGGGTTAACTTGTTCAGAGGATAGTACTGTACAGTAACTTATACTTTGGGTGACAATTTACATTGAGGAGATTTAGCTGCATAAGCAGGTACCCAATACCAAACAGGCCTTGTTGGTCACCAGATCTGGTGGGTTGAATTCCAGTATAATACTCTTTTGCAAGAAGTTTCTCCTACCTATTGAGTATAAGCAGAGCCCGCTCTGTTTAAGCAGTCTTCTCCAATTACTTTTGAGGAGAAGACCCATTTGGGGGGTAGCTTGTCTGTTCTAACAGCTACAGAATGGTTCCATGGAAGGAGCTGGTATGCATCACAACTAGTTCCTTTCCAGGGCCACTCTTCCATCATTAGGGCTCCTCTGCTTGCCCAACAATTGGTGACACCAAGGGTCTGGGCTAAGTTTTCAGCCAAATTTATAAACAGATTTTGGCCTTCTTCCCATGGTTGAGGGAAGGGGGCTAACTTTGGCTGTTGGGCAGTTGGAGGAATTACACACTGTACAACTTCTTTAAGCAGCTTGTTGGCTTTGGGTGCAGGGGCGAGATCCCAACAAACCCAATTTGTGCTTCCGAGGGTGCTGCAAGTGATGACACTAGCTTTCATGTCCTGGCAATCTGTTTTGATAATCCAGTAAAGTATAGTTGGCCATTAAGGAGACAGATATGTGTGTCAGTATAGCAAATTTCTGGCTGGGATGAATAACAATGGAAGACTTTTATGTCTGGCCAGATAGTTTCTATACATTTACATGCTGGGTGTGGGGGGGAAAGCGATAGACACCCAGATTAGGCAGAAGTACAAAAAAGCACAAGAAAACTTTTATTACAAGAAAGAACAGAAATGCCAGTGAGACCTTTTCCCAACATGTCCAATTTGTAGGGGTCGGCTCTGTCAATCCTATAGCAAATAAAGTCAGTCCTACAGCAAATAAAATGACAAACAGTATAGCTCTTGGCAAATACGAAGGCTGACAAGGTGAAACACTGGCTTCTCCGTCAAGTCCTCTGAATCCTTAAGCTTCTGCCATGTGTAGATCAGCAGCATCTGGTGTGTGACTAAGGAAGGCTGGTGGATCCTCAAATTTCAGCCGTGAGTAGACTAGCCAGCCCCAGAGTGGCTAGACCAGGGCTTGGGGAATCCATTTTGGGTTTTCCGTCGGCCTCGGTGACTTTCTGGAGGGTCAGCTTAAGGGGAGCCAACGGATTTGGGGTGCACCCCCAGTCCTGGGAGGCAGGCTTAACCCTGCTGTAATGGATCCAGGGAACTATTTCGGCTACCTTGACTGCAGTTGGGGTAGATAAAAGAACAGTAAATGGGCCCCTCCAGAGGGGTTTTGGAGGCTGTGTATTCCATTCTTTTACCCATACCATATTACCTGGCTTAAAAGAATGGACAACAGTGGTTAAACTAACTGGTAACCATTCTCTGACTTGACCATGGATGGCATTTAAGGCTGAACCTAAGGCTTGCATTTGTTGTTTTACAGTAAGATTTCCAAACTCCTTTAAGTCTCCCTGTATGCCCTTAACAAGAGGGGGTGGCCACCCATAAAGGATTTCAAAAGGTGAGAAACCTGTTTGTTTGGTGGGGCTAGACCTTTCCCTTAGAGGGACTATTAGCAGAAGTTGAACCCAGCCTAAATGAGTTTCTTGGCATAACTTAGTTGTGATTTTAAGGTCTGGTTCACTTGCTCCACCTTTCCTGAGCTTTGTGGCCTATAGGCTGTACGGAGCTTCCATTTGATTTGCAGTCCTTTAGCCATTAACTGTACTACCTTGGCTACAAATGCTGGTTCATGGTCCGATCTCACAGTGAGTAGGAGTCCAAACTGGGGAATGACTTCTTTTAACAGGAGTCAGGCCACCTCAGTGGCTTTTTCTGTCCTGGTGGGGAAGGCCTCAACCTATCCCGAGAAAGTGCACACGAAAACAAGGAAATATATCTGTAGCTTCAGCAGCACAGGAGTTCTGTAAAGCCCACGATGACGGTGCCCCCCCCCCACATACTGCACTTCAGGGGAGACTTTGCGCCAGGTTATTTTGAGCACAAGTTACACACTGTTCCCCGACTACCCTAGCTATACTGGAGAGTCAGGGGACATAGAAGTACTTACTGAGAGTATTCTCAAGAGCGGTCCATCTGCTGTGTGTCCCTTGGTGAAACTGCCTGACGAATGCTGGAGCCAACGTTTCTGGAATTGCTATTTGGCCGTCTTGAAGTTTCCACCATCCGGCTTGGAAGTAGTGTCACGTTTTGGTTTCAAACCATGTTTTCTCATCTGGTGTGTAGCAAGGGCTCCAGTTCGTCAGCGGGCTCGGAAACAGGGCCGCAGTCATTGCAGTGATTTTGACAGTTTCCCTTGTTGCTGCAAGTTTTGCTTCTTGATCCGCTTTGTGATTACCTTTGGCAGTTATCGCATGTCCCTTTAGAGGCCCTCTGCAATGTATGACTGCTACCTCCTTTGGTACCCACACAGTGTCTAGTACCTCAAGAATTTCATTGCCATATTTTATGTCTTTCCCCCCTGAATTGATTAAACCTCTCTCTTACATAAGGCCCTATGCACATGCAAGGTTGGAAATGCAAACTTGGAGTCTGTATAGATAGTAGCGCATAGCCCTGCAGCTAGCTGGAGGGCTCGAGTGAGCTCACTGAGTTCTGCTTTCTGCTTTCTGAGCTGGAGTTCCTATCGGCAGAGGTTTGGCCTTGACCATGGAGTTTAAAGTTACCACTGAATAGCCCAGGAAGCATTCCTCCTCGTGTATGAAACTGCTCCTGTCTGTGAAGTATTTGACTTCAGGGTCCCTGAGGGCTGGTCAGTTAAGTCTGGATGGCTAGGAAACACTTCATTTATTATTTCAATGCCATCATGATCGCTGTCCTGGCTCTAATAGGTAGGAAGGTTGCCATATTTAGAGTCTTTACCCCCTCTAGGCAAGTGCATGGGCTTTCACAGAACATTCTTGATGTTTGATCATTCAAGCATTGGTTCACCAATATTGCCCCTTGTGTTCCATTAAATTTATCACAGCATGAGGCACCCTGATAGTTAGGTTGTGTCCCATAGTTAGTTTGTCAGCTTCTGTGAACAGGAGTGCCATGGCTGCCAGGGCCCATAAACAAGGCAGCCAGCCCTGGGCCACAGAATCTAGTGTTTGGATAAATATGCCACAGGTCTATGCCATGACTCCAGCATTTGAGTCAAGACCCCTACTGCAGTGCCAACACATTCATGCACGTATAAAAAGCAAGGCTTAGTCACATCTGGGCTTCCCAGACCAGGTGCATTGGTGAGGACCTGTTTAATTTATTCAAAGGTCTGCTGCTGAGCCTTTTCCCATAGCAGAGGCTCCCATTCATCCCCCTTTGTGGCTTCATAGAAGGGCTTTGCCATGGTGGAGAAGTTAGGTATCCAAATTCTACAGAACCCTGCAGCCCACCCCCTCCCAAAACTCCCGGATTTGACACCAGGTAGTTGGGACTGGAATTGAACACACTGCCTGTTTTCTTTCAGGGCCCAGTTGGCGCTGGCCTTGGGACAAATGAAAACCTAGGTGCCTGGCTTTTTCCTGACATATTTGGGCTTTTTTCTTTGAGACCTTGTAACCCACCTTCCACAGGAGGGTGAGCAGTTGTTGTGTCCCTTGCCTACAGTTTTCTCAAGTTGGTGCTGCCAACAGTAAGTCATCTACATACTGGAGCAAAGTACAGCCACGCTGGGGTGCTGGAAAGGCTTTTAAATCTGAGGCTAGTGCCCTACCAAAGATGGCTGGGGAATTCTTGAATCTTTGGGGCAGCCGGGTTCAAGTTAACTGTCTCTTGGTGCTGTTTGTCAGGTCCTCCCATTGGAAAGCGAAGATCAGCTGGCTTCTTGGGGCCAGGCAGATGCAGAGGAAAGCATCCTTAAGGTCTAAGCAGGTGAAGAAAGTAGCCTCAGCAGGGATGAGACCCAGCACTGTATATGGGTTTGGGATGACATGGCATGGAGTGACTGCGACCTGGTTTACAGCTCACAAGTCTCGAACCGGCCGGTAGTCATCCATGCCTGGCTTTTGCTCCAGCAACAGAGGCATTTTCCAAGCAGACTAACAAATCTGGAGGATTCCATAACGCAAGAGCCTCTCCAGGCACTTGTGGATTCCTATTTGTGCTTTGTGTGGGATGAAGTACTGCCTCTGATGGACCGGCTCGCCTCCTGGCTTTAGTCCCACAATCACAGGGGGCATATTTCTTGCCAGTCCTGGAGGATGGTCCTCTGCCCATGTTCCTGGTACTCAAAATGGCAGCTTTGGAGATTTTTGTGAGGCCTCTGTTAGGCTGTAGAGCCACCATTCCTCTTCCCAGGGGAGAGTGAGGGTCATGATTTTAGCCCCTGGCCTCTTAACCTCAGAGTTACGTGATTAGGAGAGTCAAAGTTTATCTGAGCGCGAAGCTTTCCCAGGAGGTCTCATCCCATTAAGGCTACAGAGCAATCCAGGAGATACAGGAACTCTTGTATGACTTCATGGCCACCAACTGTACAGCATTGTGGCATCATAAAGGGATGTCTGCTTGATGCCCAGTGACTCCCATAACATTAGCCTGTTTGGGGGAGAAGGGACCTACAGGTTGGGTGATCATAGAGTGTTCAGCTCCCATGTCAACCATGAAGTTCATATGTTGGTCCCCTACTGTCATGCTGACCATAGACTCCTGGGGACCCAAAGATAATAGGGAGCCTGGTCTGGCCAATTCCTGTTGCAGTCCTTCCATAGAGGCCAGGCCCATAAAGCCATTAGGAGCTGATGGATCCTGTTGGTAAGTGGAGCCTTGTGGGCTGTTGGGAGCCAACATCTATAGCTACATGGCTGAGGCCTGTAAAGGCCCATCTGGAAGATTGCCTCTGACATAGGATATCAGTTATACCTATAATATTGGCGTGTGATTAGTGACCAATGTGCATACATGACAGTAAAACTTATAAGTAAATCTCAATACACCTGATGGAAAGTTGCACAGCAGAATTATTCTGTGTTTCTCTGTCTTTCTAAGCTGTATTTCTTCTTAAGATATTTTTTAACTTCTATTTCCTGGTAGACTGGTTAATCAGCTCTTGTTCCCAAAAGCAGTCTCCCCTAGAGCTAAGATTAGAAACTAAATTACCATAATAGTTTTATCGCCCTGCCTCTAGCCAGGCAGAACGTTTTTTCTAGTTTCGTTAAATACCGAAACTCTGTTTGCTCCAGCCCATGGCCATCGTCATGGCAACCATACATTTCCTTGTTCAAGAGTATGACAACTACCATAAGATTTATGAAAGAATTAATGATAAAGTATTAGCTTAATAAGATATAGCATAGTATTAAAGTTCAATCATCAGATTATATAAAAATTAAAGTTTAGATATATGAAACTCATATAAGTCATGGTAAGGTTTTGTAGTTCAAGAATAAGTTTTGAATTAATTGTTATAGAATTATAGGGCACTATGTTGAATCATAATAGGTTAATGGAATAAATAAAAATTAAGTCATTTAAGTAAACTTATAGATTATAGTATAGTGTTAAGTTGATAATATTAATCGTTAAAAATATTAGGAGTCAGTGAACTTGGGTTGAACCTAGAGTTAACTTAGAAAGTTTTTGTATTAATCAGGGTTTAGAACAAAGAGTATAATATGAATGATTTATTGAACATTATGGAAAACACTTTGAACAATCTGTATTGAAATTGTGCACCTGTGATTTTAATGTAAGTTTTGTGAAGCACGACATGCATCATGGAATTGTAATTGTTTGCTTGGAACTTGCAAGTCTCATGATGGTCTTGTAATGCATAGTTTGTAAAGCGCGATATACATCATGGAATTTGTACGCCCCCAGCAAGTAATTATCACACTGCTAGAGGGTATAGAAAATGGTATATAAGTTGGAAGGTGTCTTAATAAAATTTGGACTCAGTCCTGATCAGACTGATCCCAGAAGAACTGCCTCTGAGTGGTCTCTTCTCGCCATCTTGACTCTCCGGTGTGGGTCCAACCCTCCTTTGGTCGGAGCCGGTCTCCGACAGTGGGCCACTTTTCTGTTGGGCTTCCTTGTCAGCTATTCGTTGGGGGTATCAACCTTTCCAGTGACCTTCTTGGTGACAATAGGCACGCTGGTTTCTCCCTAACTTCATAGGGGGTTGTGATGTCCCTTGTGTAGGCTGACAGATGGGGTTCGGGGTCCCTGGGCAGGCTGAGGCGGTCTGGGCCTCGCTCTGGGAAACTGCTGACCTGGCTGTCTTCCTCCCCGACCTCTGCCTCTGTTTCTTCCCAGTGGGCCTGTTATCTGGTACCCCACAATGGCAGCAGCAAGCATGGCCATTTTCTTTTTCTGCCTTCAATCTTCCTCTCCTTATCTTGGTTAATGAACACTTTAGTGGCAACTTCTAGCAGCTGGCTGACATTCATTCCAGCAAAGCCCTCTAGCTTTTGTAGCTTAAGTCAAATATCCCCCTGGGACTATCTGACAAAAGTTGTGTTTACCATATGCTGATTTTCGGCTGCCTCTGGATCACAGGGGGTGTATAGCCGAAAGGCTTCACGGAGTCTCTCATAGAATTGGCTTGGGCTTCGTCAGCTCCCTGGAACCCTTCAAACCTCCTAGGAGGACCTCTTGACTGTTCAAGGATTTGCAGTCCCTGGGTATTGTTGGGGTCCCATTGAGGGTCTTCCTCTGGGAACTGATTTTAGGCATATGCCTGGGCATTGAGTGCTCCAGCCGGGGCATGTTCCTCTAGCCATTTTATAGCCCCCTGTGTAATTCTCTGACACTCTCAGTATTGAATAGCATCAGGAAGATTTGGTGGCAGATGGCCAGGTTGCCCTCTGGGTCTGGATAATGGACTGTATTAAGTCAATCATAGCCTGAGGCTTTTCTGTGAAGGATGGTATATAATTTTTCCAATTCAGGAGGGCTGTGGTGGGGAAAGGCTGGTGCACAAAAGTGCATTGCCCACCTTGGATCCGGCCTTCTTGATCATCATAAATAGGTCCCCTAGTCTCCCTCAATGGGATCTGGAAAGCACCATGACATTCCCCTGATGTGAAGTCAGACACACATTCTGGCAACTGCTTTCTGGGTGGGGTTTGGGGGAGTCAGAACAGGTGGTTCAGGTGAGGTCTCTGATTGTTTAGGGGATGCACTGGTCTTTGGGGTGCATTCCAATTGTGGACCTCTAAGAGTGGTTAGTAATAGGAGCAGGTGGTAATGGTGGATAGACTGGAGAATAAGGTGGTGGGATTTCTGGTTCATCAGTCAACACCAGCTTGTCATCCAACTCATCAGACTCTGATGGGCATTTGGACTGGACTGTTTTGAGGGCTACCATAATTTTGCAGTTGTTTTCCAGCAAGGTTTTAGCCAAGAGGGCCAAGCAAGGGCCACACCCTGCCAACAGTGGATGTAAGGGAATTGGTTTGGGTGACCTGGCTCTCCTACTATAATTCTGTATACTCTCCTAATGGTGTTCCTATCTAAGGATCCCTCTGACAGCCACCTAACCGCAGAAGACGGCCAATCTATTTCACAGAAGTAGAGTTTTCTTCGAGACAGTTTGACACCATAACGCTCTTCACAGAAACATCTGTCAAAGTTCTTAAGCATACAATCAAGGGGGGTATTCTTTGGTTTCCACCATCTCCTCCCCCTAACAGATGGCAAGCACACACAAATGAGGGGATGGGGGATATGGGAAACACCGCCGCTTTGTCTACCTCCAGTCATACTCCTCATGGAGACATTTCAGATACCTCTTAGCAATTGGCGGTTTGGTACAAACCCCCAACCCGGACCAACCTTATGACAGGGTTGGGGCTGCCTTCAGCTATTTGAGGTCATCACCAGCTTAGATTGGGACTCAACACTTGCTACGGCCCTTTGGTCAGGTCAGCACCCTTCCGCCGTCCATCTCATTCCCACGCATTCACACAGCACATTCTCCAGCCCTCCACCCTAATCCTAGGGTTCATCTGGAGACAAGTGTTTACTTCCACTGCCTTCCAATCCTTTCTTTCAGACTGGAGACTACTAGTGAACCCCAGGAAGTGGGGTTCCCCTTCTGCCATCTACTGGCAGGTCTATGCAAAAGCCCCTGTTCCTACCCTTTCCATTGGGTGGTCGTCCTCACACCAGTTCCTTGCCTCTTTGGGTCCTGTTTTGCTTTCAGGATCCAAGCCTCAGTGCACCAGGAGGGGCCTCCCTCCTACAGATCAAAAGGTCCATTGTGCACCAGGCGAGACTGCCTCTCCCGTCACTCTGGGAATCATACCCCAATGACAAAGGAGGTGGAACACACCATCTCTGAACTCTTGCTTTCCCAGTCAATGCATCAAGAAATGTTGCGGGAAAACAGAGAGACCATGACACCGAGGCTATCTTAGGCAGTAGCGGTTTATTAGCACCAGTGTGGCTCAGCAGACTAATGCTCCAAAGCTGAACAACTCGGAGAAAGAGGAGAGGGGTTTTATATGTTAGTTTAGGTAAGGGAGGGGGTCAGGTTGCATGGCTATACATTTTTCTTTGGAATTTGCAAGGGTGTATTTAGCAAAACCAGATTTTCAAAGAACAAACTGTCTCCAGGGTATACATGACAAGCAGGGGTTGTAAACCAATAACTTCACAAAGAGAGGATGTGGAGGTAAGGTTATGAATGGATTACTATCTTGCATTTCCAGGAAAGCAGCCTTTGGCTATTTGGTTTTCTCACATCCCATGTCTAGCAGGTCTAAAGCTTGCAAGCTGATTTTTAAAAGGAATACTTTTAACTGTTTTTAGCCCCCTCTGCCACAATGACACAAGCAAATAGAAAAATATTCCATGCTCATAGATTGGAAGAATCAACATTGTTAAAATGTTCGTCCTACCCAAGGCAATCAACAGATTTAACACAATACTCATTAAATTACCAGCAGTTTCTTCTCAAACCTGGAAATGACAATACATGAATTCATAGGGAAACATAAATGACCACGAATAGCCAAAACAATCTTCAGCAAAAAAACCAAAGTAGGAGCTATAACACTCCCAGACTTAAAACTTTATTATAAAGCTACCATAATCAAAACAGCCTGGCATTAGTACAATAACAGGCATATAGACCAATGTAATATAGAGATTCCAGAAGCAAAACTTAATTTCTCAACCAACCCATCTTTGACAAAGCCTTCACCACCAACAAATGGGGGAGAGGAGAACCTATTCAGTAAATGGTGCTGGGAAAACTGACTGATCACATGCAGAAGAGTAAAACAAGAACCCTACCTATCACCATACACAAAAATCAACTCTAAATGGATCCAAGACCTAAAAGTAAAATTTCAAACTATAAGAACCTTAGAAAACACAGGACACAATCTTATGGAAATTGGAACTGTCGACCAATTCCTGATCAAAATCCCAAGTGCCCATGCCAAAAGAGATAAGGTAGACAAGTGGGACCTCATCAAACTGACAAGATTCTGCAAAAGCAAAGAAACCATCAAGAGAGCAGGGAGGAAGCACACAGACCGGGAAAAAAACATTTGCCAACTGTACGTCTGACAAAGGCCTAACATCTAGGATCTACAAGAAACTCAAATGCGCTGAAAAGAAAAAAACAAACAGCCAATTACAAAGTGTTCAAAAGGCATGAATAGGCACTTCTCAAAAGAAGACAGGTGCACAGTCAACAGATGTATAAAAAAATGCTCAACCTCACTAGTCATCAAAGACATGCAAGTTAAAACCACACTGAGATGCCACCTAACTCCAGTCAGGATGGCCATCATTGATAACTCTAAAAACAACAGATGCTGGAGAGGATGCGGCAAAAAGGGAACACGTGGGAGTGTAAATTCGTACGGTTTCTGTGGAAAACAATGTGGCAATTCCTAAAAGATCTAAAAATTGACTTTCCATATGACCCTGCAGTCCCTCTACTTGGAACTTAAATCACTCTATGAAAAAGAGGAACTTAAATCACTTTACGAAAAAGATACCTGCACATATATGTTTATTGCAGCATTGTTCACAATAGCAAGAACAGGGAACCAACCATGCCACCCATAGAAAAAGGACTGGATAAAAAATATATATATGGTACATCTACACAATGGAATATTACGCAGTCATAAAGAAGGACAAAATCATGAACTTCACAGCAACCTGGATGGACTTAGGAGTCTATAACCCTGAGTGATCTTTCACAGAAACAAAGAACTGAGTACCTGATGTTCTCACTCATAAGCAAACCTTGAACAATTATTGTAACACTATAAGAAAAGGATTGGCAGTAGCAGGGAAAATGCCAGGGGTGCGGAGTGGGAGAGATTGGCAGTAGGGGGGAGGGGCCACACCTCATCAACAAGGATACCTGCATAATGAACATTTGTATGCCTAACCCTGCATTGTTCCCCACATCTTTAAAATAAAAAAGTTAAAGTAATTTTTCAAAACTCTTGGATTCTTTGGTTTGTCCCTAAAATGAATTTTAGGGTGGCCACCAAGGTTTTAAACAAAGTTTATTAGAGAAAAAAGAGAGAAAAGAAAGGGAGACAGCTAGAATTGTCACGGGCGAAAGAAACCGCACTTTTGCTCTTTACAATAGAACTGATATACCCTCACAATGATTGATAGGCTAAAGAGAGCGGAGCTTTGGAGATTAAGCATCTCAGGGATCCCGATGGGAGAAGACAGGGAGAGGTGGTCTTCTTTTCCTGACCACATTGTCTTTTGCAGGATACCTGCCAGATGTTTCCAATTCACAAGTCCCTTAGCTTAAAGGTGGTCTTATTATCATTTTTATGGCTTTGGTCAGATCAGGAGTGGTATTCAGTCTTCCGCCTTCAACAGGGAACCTGAAAGTTTCTTAGCGATGATTATGCTAAACCATGAATTGAACGGTTGTGCTGTCCTATTCTTGCAGCTGATGGAGTTTTCTTTTGATTTGCCCCGGGAGTGGGGTAGGCTGCAGCTTGGCCTGCAGTAAAATGTAATTTTTAAAATGTCTGAACACTTCCTAAAACCTGCCTGTGGGAAATTTGTATATCTGTGTCTAACCTGTGCTAGCTACCCTGCCTCAGAACCCAATCTTAAAGCCAAAAGGAATTGAATTTTGCCAGCAGAAAGAATGACCTGGAAGAAGATTTCCCACAGAGCCTTTAGATAAGAACCTCATGTGGCCAACATCTTGGTCTTGGCCTGGTGATATCCTGGGCAGAGATGCCAGTCATATTGTCAGACATTCAACCTACAAGATTGCGTGCCCTTTCAAGTCTGTGAGTTTGTGGTAATTCACTACACAGCATAATTCAGTACAAGGGACTTTGCAGTACATTGAAAACAGCTGTTCTCTGTTATCTTTTTCTTAACTTCCTTTTTCTTCCTTTTGTACACCTGACTAAAGAGCCCTTATTTTTGTACACCTGACTAAAGAGCCCTTATTTTTGTCATTTTAATTATTATTTTAAAGATACCAGGGGTAACTCTCTGGCAAAGCAGTGGGACTACCATATCCATGCACTTAGCCCCTTGGTCTGTACCATACAGAACTTACAAATTTCCACTTTAAACCAGATATAGTACAAGAGGTGTGCATAGTGTCTCAGAGAACCACTCAGAAATGTACCCAGGGAAATGGTACACAATACAACTGGGACTTAAATATCAAGCTGAAGTTAAATCTAGCTCTGTCCCTGAAAATGGTTTGATCTTGTGTAGATTTTTTTTCTAGACCTCTCACAGCGATTCTCAACTTGGATGTACTTTAGAATCACCTTGGAGCCTAAATAAAATTTCTGATGGCGAGATACACCCCAAACTAATTTAATCAAAGTAGCTAGGGTTTTTCCCAGACATCAGTATTTCTTAAAGGTCCCAAAAGATTCCAATGTACAATCAAATTTGCAAATTACTGGTCTATAAAACAGGATACAGACTATATGATGTTAAAAGCATCTACCATTTCTAGCAGTCTATGAGTTTGTCTACTAAACACAAATATATTTAAACACAAATGTATGTGTGTATGTTATGTGTGTTATTTACACATACATCTCATATATATATATGAAATGGCGGGAGGTCTCTCTAAGTTGCCCAGGTTGGAGTACAGAGGCTATTCACAGGCGCAATCATAGCGTCCTACAGCCTCAGACTCAAGAGATCTTCCCACCACAGCCTCCCAAGTAGCGGGGACTGTGAACACAAATATAAACTCACAAGCAATCATTTAATGATGATGAGAAGGAAGAAGTCGATTACTATTTAAGGCGACAATTTCCTGCAGCTGTTTCTGTCCCTCAGTGAATCGGCATAATTTCAATCCAGAAGACATGCTTAGTTTATTCTTTTAGCAGCTACCTTAATGAGACACTTTGGATGTAAAACTCATATTCTATGTATATGATTTTGAGGTTGGCAGAATTCAAACAAAAGGGGGAAGAGAGAGTGTGGTGGGAGCAAGGTAGGGAAAGAGGAAGAACAACAAAAAATACAAATATACTGACATAGATTAGATTAGATTAGATGGAAGATGACTGATAGAGATGATAGGATAGAAGATAGATAGATATGATAGAAAATAGATAGGTAGATATGATAGAAGATAGATAAATGATAGATAGATTGATAGAAGATAGATATGATAGAAGATAGATATGATAGAAGACAGATAAATGATAGCTAGATATGATATGATATAGAAGATAGAGAGATAGAAGATAGATATGATAGAAGATAGATATGATAGTAGATAGATAGATATGATAGAAGATAGATAGATAGATAGATAGATAGATAGATAGATAGATAGATAGATAGATAAAAGATAGAGACAGGTAGATACTGAAAACTGGAGAAATATCGGCCAATGACATATCCCTGATAGTGAACTGAAGGACTTTTAAATGCTGACATACAATAAAATCTGTCCACTTGCCAAACTTTCAGTAAATTTGACTATGACATGAAAAAGCATTTCTGGAAAAGGAGTGTTTTAGAGACAACAAGAAAAATTGTCATTTAGCTTGGTAGGTACAAGGCAGAGAACAGAAAACAACTTTGTGAAGTGAAATACGATCGAAGTTAGGAGCTCACGGGAAACAACAAATCAGATCAAACAGTTACCATGAAAAAATAAAGCCCTTGGAATTCCAGGAAATCATAGGAAGACATTAGCATTTCCATTGACCATAGGCAGGGGGATCTAAAATTTTCTAATCTGTACAATGGATTCAATCATTTGAATAATCCTTCATAGGGTTATTTGAAGATGAAATTATTTAGCAATTATAAATCACTAAAAATAATGTTCAGCACATAATGTTACATAAATGTTTATTAAATAAAAAATAAACCAGTTGAAATAAACATCAAAGCATCATTAAAGAGTACAGTACTTGAAGAAGATGGGGCAAATAAATCAGTGGAATAAATTCAAATCTACAAATGAACTTGGATATATGCAACTATTCAATATATGATGAAGACCACATTTCACTTCTGTGAGAAAAGAAAGTCATATTCAACAGATGGTGGCAACTGTTCCCATCTGATTTTTCTTTCCATTCCTCAGTGAACGAAAGTTGTGGGGGGAGAAAAAAACACTGAATTCAGATTGACCTCACTACTTCTCTCAAGCATTAATGTAACTGAATAATTTGTGTGTATAATTTATGGAATTCAATGTATGGAGTATGATCTCCAAGCCCCCAACTACATATTTCAACATTATGAACTTTCTCAGAATTTTCCTTGGTGGTATATTGTGAAATTGCCTTTAACTCTATCTTTAGAATTGGAAAACTGCTCAACACATAGACGCAGGGTTCTGAATGATGTATCCCTGGTCTCGATTTTTTAGTGTGAGCAGTGAACACCCTTCCTTACAAGGCCTTGATTTTTCTGCTATGGAGCAGATTACTCTATAAATGGAGCAGTTTCAACTGGCCACATCATTTGAGGTTCTGGACTGCAAGCATTTAGTCAGGCAGGGTAGATATACTAAGAACATTTGCCCTAAGCCAAGAGAAGCCTATACATTCTCAGTTGCTACACTCAGTATGAATGCCGGGAGGATAGTCTATGGGAGGGGCTCAGTTAAAACATTGACATGTCTATTGAAGACTCTTGAGGTTGCTGAGTTACACTGAAGATATGACTACATGTTTTCACTGCCAAAGCCAACATTATCAGAACTCCCATTGGGCCATAACCAATTCCAGGAAGAAAGACTGATTGTGTCTCTTACAAAGTACTCTCTTCCCTACTCTCTTAGCCTGTTGTGTGTTGCTATGACAGGACATCACAGACTGGGTATTTTATCAAGAAAGTACATTTATTTCTTATGGGTCTAAAGGTTAGAAAGTCCAAGGTCGAGGGGTCCTCATCTTGTAAGGACCTTCTTGCTATCTCATATCATGGTGAACGGGCAAGAGAGAACAAGAGGGTACTGAGCTCACTTTTGTAACAAACCCAGTACTGCAATAACCAACAACATTAATCCAGTCATGAGGGTGGAACCCTCAGGGCACAATCACCTGTTAATGTCCCCCTTAAATACTGTCACAATCACAATTAAAGCCTGAGTCCGCGGATTCAAGACCCGCCTGGGCAGCGAGACCTCATCTCTACAATAAATCAAAAATTCAGTTGGGCGTGGTAGCTCGCGCCTGTAACTCCGGCTACTTGGAAGGCTGAGGCGGAAGGATCGCGGGAGCCCGGCAGGTCGAGGCTGCGGTGGCCGGGCGCGACCACTGCACTCCAGTCTGGGCG
>NW_007252283.1:63571-91102 GCF_000164805.1 Carlito syrichta | reverse complement strand
TCAAAAAAAAAAAAAAAATTTTAACACGAGTTCGATCAGGAACATTTACACCTTGGTATTCCATTTAAACCTTGGCTCCCCCAAATCCACACCTCTCTCATATGTAAAATACATCCATTTCATCCCAGTAACCCCAAAAGTCCTAACTCATGTCTGTATCAACTCAAAGTCCAGAGTCTCATCTGAATCAAATATGAGTGAAACTCTGGGCATCATTCATCCTGAAATACATTTCTCTCCAGCTGTGAGCCTGTGACGTTTAACAAGTTATGTGCTTCCAAAATAATCAATGACAAGGTAGGCATGTTATCAACAAAAAGATGCCAAACTCCTTAAGATATTTTAAGAGGGTTTATTCTGGCCAATGTGAGTGACCTAGGTCTGTGACATATGTCCCCAAGAGGTCCCGAGAACACGTGCCCTCTGAGGTTGAATAGTAGCTTGGTTATATACAGTTAGGAGGCCAGAAGTTATAAGAAGCCATAAATCAATACAGGTGAGATTTACCCTGCTTCAGTCCAGGGAGGTGGGACATTTTTTCAAGGGTGAGAGGGTGGTGCAGGCTCTAAGTGGATTTCAAAGATTTCCTGACTGACAACTAGTCCGCATAGTTATCTAAGGAAGTGGAAAAGCAGTAAGGAAATGGACAGTTTGAGGAAGGTAAGGGAGCAGTGTCTTGATAAGTCGGTGAAGTTTAATGGGTGGGGGTGACAGACTTCAAACAGAGCAGATAATTGTCTTAAAAGATGCCAGAGTTTCCAAAAGACAGCTTTACAGGGTCATACATACTAGACTCTGATTGTAGACACGGTGCTACTAGGTTGGAGAGTAAATCACATTAAAAGTTAGCAACTGGAGTTAGGCACAGTGGCTCACACCTGTTGTCCTAGCACTTTGGGAGGCAGAGGCAAGAGGATTACCTGACCCCAAAGGTTCGAGACCAGCCTGGGCAACTTGATGAGACCTCGTTTCTGCAATAAGTCAAAAAAATCAGCTGGGTGTGGTGGCACACACCCGTAGATCCAGGTACTTGGAAGGCTGAGGTGGAAGGATCGCCTGAGCCCAGCAGGTTGAGGCTGCGGTAGCCATGAGCATGCCACTGCACTCCAGTCTCCAGCCTGGGTGACAGAGTGAGACTCCAGCTCAAAAATAATAAATAAATGAATGGTAGGAATTTGGCAATGAAAAGAAAGATAAAGTCAGTTTGGTCATCCATCGGCTAGGCATTCTCATTCCAAAAGGAAGAAATCAGCAGGAAAAAATAGGGGGACCTGTAACAAGTAAGTCAAAAACCCACCAAGGAAAACAACATTAAGCCTTAAAGCTGGAGAATAATCTTTTTGACTCCATGTTTCCTATTCTGGGCACACTGGACCGGGGAAGTGCCCCCAAGGCCTCAGGCAGTCCTGTTCCTATGGCTTTATTGAACTGGATCTACCCAATAACTCTCACGGATAGGAGTCTCATATCTGCAGCTTTTCACAGCTGGAGTTACAGGCAAGAAGCTCTGCAATTCTGGGCGCCCGTTCCCACAGTTCCCACTAGGCACTACCCTCATGAGGACCCTTTGCAGTGGCTCCAAGCCCACGGTGCTACTGGGCATTGCCCTAGTGGAGGCTCTCTGTGGTGGCTCTGCCCGAAACAAGTCTCTGCCTGGGCCCCCAGACGGTCTGTGACAGCTTTTGAAACCTAGTGGAGGAAGTGAGAGCTCTTGCATTCTGCATGCCTGCAGAATTAGCACCACGTGGATTTGTCAAGACATAGTTTTTAGAATCATAGAGTGGTTGGTTGAGCTGCATCTGGGCCCATGTCTGAGGCCTTGGGGACACAGTTTCTAGCCCGGTGTGTCCACTTAAGCTGAGGAGTGCTGCACCTGAATTCTAGAAACACAATCTGAGTGGCCCTGGGTAGCAAACCTGGAAATCCCTAAGGTGCTTCTCTGAAAACCTTGTTCTCCAGGTCCTGGCTTGCCTGAAAGACCTCTGAGTTCCTTCATGGTCATTCTCCTATTGTCTTGAAAAATGGCATACTATCCATACTAATCTCTTTAGCAACTAGTTTCTTGGCCAGACCCTTCCTTGGTTTGCTCTCTTAAAGTAAATGTAAAGATGTCTTTTCACTGTTTACATGGTCAAGCTCCAAATTTCTCAAAATTATCTTCTTTGCCTCTCTTTTAATTATAAATTCTGTCTTCAATTCCTCTCCTCTCATATCTTACTGTATGCGGTTAAAAGTAGCCATGTATCTCCTTCAAAATTTTGCTTAAACATTTCTTCTGCCAGATATTCTAGTTCATTGCTCTTAAATTCTGCTGTCCACAAAGTCCTCGCACCTGGACACAATTCTGGCGAGTTCTTTGAACTGTATCACAAGCGTAGCTTTTATGCCAATTTTTAGCACGTTATTCCTCATTTCCATCAGAAACATCATCAGAATGGTCTTTACCGTTCATATTTCTACCACTGTTCTGACCACGGTCAAACAAGTCATCTCTAAGAAACCCCAGGCTTTCCCTATGTCACTTGTTTTCTTCTCAGTCCCCACCAGAATCACCCTTCATGCTCTGTTTATGGCAATATAGGCTTTGTAAAGCTTGCTCCTCAAAATTCTTCCGGCCTCTGCCCATTATTCAGTTCCAAAGCCACTTAGCCATGTAGCCACACGTAGTAACAGCCCTACTTCTTGGTGCCAATTTTATGTCTTCATCCATTCCCTGCTGTTATAGAAGAGTACCTGAGACTGGGCAATTCATGCAAAGCAGAGATCTGTGTCTTACAGTTCCAAAGGCAGTAAACCTAAGGTGAGGGACTTCTCGCTGTGTCCTCCCATGGCAGAAGGCAGAGGAGCCAGAGAGAGACAGAAGGAGGGGCCAAACTCACTTTTCTAACTAGCCGACACTTGCACTCACTAGCCCACTCTCACCATAACTAACTTACCCCCTCCATAACTAACCCACCTCTGCGCTCACCATATTAATTCATTCATGAGGGCAGAGCTTTTATGGCCTAATCACTCCGTAACAGTTCTCCCTCTTCATATCGGCACAATGGCAATTAAATTTCAGGGTGAGTTTTACAGGAGACACACAAGTCATCGCACTTACCAGCCTCATCTCTTTCATATACCTGATAAGATAAAAGTGTAGCTATTTCCAAAAACTCTACCCGTCATCTTGCCTCGTAGGTACCAGGCTCGTATTGTCAAGAGTACAATTATTAAATAACGTTTCTATAGCTGGTTTTAGAGGCAAAGTATCTGAATCGTTACAAGGTATTTTTCAATCTAGATGCAAAGATTAAATGTTTCGATATTCCCTTTAAATAATACCCCAGAAATGCTTTAATCTGTCTGACTACTATCTCTCACCTTTTTCTGTCCCCAAATCCTCCCACCCTTACCAAGGTAATTCTGCATTGAAGGTCATAATAAACTTAATATCACACTTGAATTCTGTAGCTTGCAGTTTCCCAGTGTGTTCTCCTGGCCTCTTAGTACACCCTGCTGGACTCCCTCAGGAATACCACCAGCTCCTAGACTGGCAAATGGGAACAAGCTTCAGTCATAGACTCCAAACTCCACACCCACACTTAGTCTGTAATGCCAGGATCTCACAGATGTCTTCCTCCTTTTGCTTGACTCACAGACTGATCCAGTTAATAAAGATTGAGATATCAACAGTTGCTGAAGAAGGTGGTGCTGTCTTCGTGCTATGGACTATTCCTTGATGTCTCCCCAAAATGACCATGTCGAAACCTAATTCCCAATGTGATGCCATTTAGACATAGAGCCTTTGGGAGGTGATCAGGTCATGGGTGCAGAGCCCTCAAAAAATGAGGTCTTGGCCGGGCTCGGTGGCTCAGCCTGTAATCCCAGCACTTTGGGAGGCCGAGGTGAGTGGATTGCCTGAGCCCGCGGGTTCGAGACCCACCTGGGCAACTTGACAAGACCTCATCTCTACAATAAATCAAAAATTAGCCGGGCATGGTAGCGCGCGCCTGTAGTTCCAGCTCCTTGGAAGACGGAGGCGGAAGGATCGCTGGAGCCCAGCAGGTCGAGGCTGCGATGGCTGGGAGCGGCCACTGCACTCCAGTCTGGGTGACGGAGAGAGACTCCAACTCAAAAAAAAAAAAATGATGTCTTAAAAGAAGAGACCAAAGAAAGATGATATCTCTCTCAGTCATGAAGGCAGCTATGAGCCAGGAAGCCAGATCTCACTGGATCTGCTGGCTTCTTGATCTTGGGCTTCCTAGCCTCTGGAACTGGAAGACCTTACTGCTTGTTGTTTGAGCCACCAAGTCTGCCCCATCCCGCTAAGATACCCAGTTGACTTTAAGTTTCTGAAGGCAAGCATCATTCGTGTTTCTCATGCAGCACACAAACAGATACATGTAGATTCAGCCTGAGAAGTAGCCTGGTGGGGCTGTGATAGCAAGAGCAAAAACCTCCAACCCTGCTGGGAACTCCAGAGTCACCAGTGGTGGTGGAGACCCACTCATCAGCCCCTTGAATGCAAAGGGTGTGATGCTCTCCTGCTTTTTTTTAACCTAAAATCCCAGAGAAATCTTCAGACTGATAGTCTTTCTCATGCTCCGTCTGTCGTGGTCTGTTTGGTGGGGTCATGACAGAATACCTGAGACCGGGGAATTTGTAACACACAGAAATTTGTTAGCTCACAGTTTTGGAGGCCTGGAAGTTTGAGATCAGGTGTTGGCATCTGACAAGAACCTTCCTATTTCTTCCCCCACAAGGGCAAGAGCACAAGGGAAAGAATCCACTTCCATGAGCCCTTTTTGTAATGTTCATAAGGGCAGAACCCTCGTGACCTAAATGGTTCCCATTAGACCACACCTCCCAACATTGTCACATTAGAAATTTAGCTCCCAGAGTATAAATTCTAGGGGATACATCCAAACCACAGCACCATCCGTTCTATTGCTGTGAAATTTGCTCTTCTGACTGCTCACTCAAGGGCACCATTTTCACTCTGTTTCTCCTGCCTTCCTCCAACTTTAACTCTCAATCTGCTCATGGAGGCCTCAATTTAGTTTATTAAAAAGCTGTTTTAAAAATCTGGTGTAGGGCAACCACACGGGGCCCCCTTCTGCTCTGGGAGCTTTTCTGTCCTCTCCATAAATCTTGCCTTCAATAAACAAACAAACAAATAAACAAATAAAGAAAGAAAAATCTGGTGTAGACCAGGCTTGGTCACTCACGCCTGTAATCCCAGCAATTTGGGAGAAGGATTGCTTGAGCCTAGGAGTTCAAGACCAGCCTGGGCACCATAGCAAGACCTTGTCTCTACAAAAAATTAAAAAGTCAGGGGTGCTGGTATGCACCTATAGTCCAAGCTATTCCAAAGGCTGAAGCAGAAGGGTCACTTGAGCCCTGGAGGCTTAAAGTGTGGTGAGTTGTGATTGTGCCACTGCACTCCTAGGCAACAGAGTAAGACCCTGACTCAAAAACAAACAGACAAACAAAAAATGGTGTAATTTACTTTCTCTAAATGCCTTGCTTCTATGAATTCTGCAGGTTGATTAATTTTCTAAAGATTGTAACAACACTTAATATTATAATTTGTCATAAACCAATGAAGAGTTAAAACAACGAAGAGTTGTAAGACTAGAGTTTACCAAGCACAGATGGTGTGCCTTACCTTAAGCTAAGTTCTACCTATGCAATTAAACATGTATCTTCAGAAGAGCTACTTCATCCTAGATGTGGCAAAAACTCGGGCGGGTACAAAGCAGCAAGTTCTCAAGAATGCATAACTCCAGGGAAGGGGTAAAAATAAACTAAAATTTGTGGAGCTCCTGGCATACATTATGTTCGCAATAAACCTACAAAATAAGTATTATTACTCCCATTTTACAAATGAAGAGAAAACTAGAGGCCAAAAAGATTAGAAAATGTGCCCAATATTCCAAAGTGAGAAGCTAGAGAGCTAAATGATTAAAAGTATTTAACACCATGATAATCTTATTTATACTGAAGGAACGAGAGAAATATTTAATTCACCACAATATGGAGAAAAATAGACAAGTGACATGTTGAGCAAAATATTCTGCATACTTAATAGAGGGAGAAATCACCTCTAGTAAGAGGAGCTAGAAAGGCCTCAGAGAGGGATTTGTATTTAAGAAAAGTCTTGGAGAAAGATCAAGCCTTCAACAAGCCAAGCCAGGGAAAATGAAACAATTCTGCAAAAGTGATTCTAGAACTAACAATGGAGTTTAACATGATCACAAGATACAGCGTCAGGACACAGATATCCATGGTATTTCTATATACTAGCAATTAGCGATGCATATATATATATATATATTTTTTTTTTTTAAAGAGGTGAATTTGTTAAAAGGAAGGTGCATTGTGAAGAGCATATGGGCAGATGCCAGCTAGAGTATCTGCTGTCTACTGTCCAATGTATATTTGTAAATTGATTCAGAAAACAATACCATACAAAATAGGTTCCTTCACAGTTTAATAGGTGTAAATCTAATAGAACGTTTTCCAGATCCGTATGCTGACAACTGAAAACGCTAATGAAAGAAATCAAAGAACTAAATAAATGGAGAGACGTATAATGTTCAAGGATCTGAAGACTCAACCTAGTAAAGATTTCGACTCTCTCTAAATTGATCTATAGATTTAATACAATTCCAATAAAGATTACAGTAGGATATTTTTGTAGTTTAGACAAGTTAATTCTGAAATGTATATGAAAAGACAAAAGAACTAAAATAGCTTAAATAACGTGAAAAAGAAGAATGCATTTGGGGGAATCATTCTCCCAGATTTTAAGACTTACTAAAAAATTGCAGTAATCGAGACATTTTGATATTAACAGAGGTACAAAGACCAGTGACACAGAACAGAGAACCCAGAAACTGACCGATACAGACATGGCAAATAGATTTTTGACAAAAGTGTAAAAGCAACTCATGGGAAGAAGGATATTCTTTCAACAAATAGAACCAACAGTGATGGCACAATTGCACATCAACATGAAGAGGAAAACGAAACAAAACAAATAAAGACTTGACCTAAAGCTCACATCTGACACCAAAAATTTCAAAATGTATCTTATATTTAAATGTAGAACATAAAACTATACAACTCTTAGAAGAAAATCTTCATAACCAGGGCTAGGCAAAAAATTCTTAGATGCGACACCAAAGACAAAATCTGTTAAAACAAAACAAAATAAAACTTGATAAATTGGAACTTATCAAAATAAAAAAAAAATTACTCTGTCAAAAGCCTTATGGTTAGTGAAAGAAAACCAAACTCAAAAGGTAACATTCCTTGTGTTCCATTTATCTGGTTCTATTTATATGGTATTCTCAAAGTATAGCATGTATTCTTTTTTTTTTTTTTTTGAGTTGGAGTCTCACTCTGTCGCCCAGGCTGGAGTGCAGTGGCACACTCACAGCCATTCCGGCATCCACCTGCTGGGCTCTGGTGATCCTTCCGCTTCAGCCTTCCAAGGAGCCGGAACTACAGCCGCGCACAATCCATGCCCAGCTAATTTTTCTGATTGATTGTAGAGACGAGGTCTTACCAAATGGCCCAGGCTGGTCTCGAACCCCTCGGCTCAGGCAATCCTCTCACCTCGGCCTCCCAAAATGCTGGGATGACAGGCTGAGCCACCGAGCCTGGCCTGATATATTCTTAAAATGATGAAGCCATAGTTACAACAAATAAATCAGCAGTTGCCAGGGGTTATGGGTGGAGTGAGAATGTGACTTTCTAGGGTAGGGCACTTTGGGGTCAGTGAAACTTCTTTGTATTCTGATTGTGGTGTGATTCTATCTATCTACATACATGTTAAAATTTATATAATGATTTTAAAATAAAACTAGATAGGAAGGAGAAAGAGGAGAGGACACCCTGGATTGTTCTACTGAGGACAGAATGTAGAATGATGGGAGGCCCGGTGAGATGGAGTCTCGGTGTCAGGTTCCAAACTCCTAGAGGCAGCACAGACGCTGTTGTGGCCTCTGTCTGTCGGGCCGCTTGGTTTTCTTCTCGGCAGTAATGTTTTTTCCATTCTTCCTCACTGTGTCCTGGAAGCGGATATGATCCTGCCTGAGTCCCGTCCTCCCTCCACGAACTCTGTATTCACAATACTTGACACCTGATGTGTCTCCAGCCGGGGAAAGAGGAGAAACATTTCCAGCAGAGGTCCTGAGGGTGAATCAAGGCCCGAGTGGATGAACACAGGATGTGTCTGGCAACAGCCCGTCTTTCAGCCAGGCTGGCAGGCACAGGAGAGCAGTAGGGACTTGAAACCCAGGCAGTTTGGGATCAAAACGGAGAAGACAGTGAATAAGGGATTGGGGAGTGTGTTACGTATTGGGGCGCTATAAAAGGCTTCTTAGAAGGGCTCGGGAGTATCAGGCTATACTTTTTGGATGGAATAGAAGAGAGAGAGAGAGAGAGATCAAGAAAGAGAAGACAAACCACCACCACCAACAGTGACCGTTCAGTCATGGTCATGGCCAAGATGACAGAGACTGGAAAATGCAGAGAAGTCGCAGTTCATGAACGAAAGCACAGGACTTGCCAATGTATTTGAAATAAGTTAAGGAAAAGGGAGAGGAGTTTGAGCAATCAACGATGTCACCTACTATATGCAATAAATGTTATTTTAGAGGAATAGCTGAGAAAGATCAAGAAAAACCATTCTCCCTTGCAAGTCTCAGATGAGTGCATTTATGCATGGGGAACAAGCTTCAGAACACCCAGAGACAGACACTCATCTGAAAAACTTTGTCACAATCTTCTTTTATTTTCTACTCAAGACAATATTCATAATAATCAGAACTATCTAAGTTGTTCCTCAGCCCTCTGCTGGGGAAGCCTCGTTCCCCGACCTCCTTGGTGGCTCAGCCTGTCATCCCGCGCCTTTGGGAGGCTGAGGTGAGTGGATGGCCTGAGCCCGCGGGTTCGAGACCCGCCTGGGCAGCGAGACCTCCTCTCTACAATAAATCAAAAAATCAGCCGGGCATGGTAGCGCATGCCTGTAGTTCCGGCTACTCGGAAGGTTGAGGCGGAAAGGATCGCCGGAGCCCAGCAGGTTGAGGCTGCGGTGGCCGGGAGCGGCCACTGCACTCCAGTCTGGGCGGCACAGTGAGACTCCAACTCAAAAAAATAAAATAAATAAAATAAGTGAGAACATGTGATACTCAGTCTTTTGTTTCTGTGATAGGACACTCAGTATTATAGAGCAACCTGGATGGATTGCTGTGAAGTTCATGATTTTGTCCTTCTTTATGGCTGCATAATATTCCATCGTGAATATGTACCAAGAGAGACAATTTTAGCAAACAAAACGCAGCGCAAGATGGAAGGACTGAAGAGCCTTCTTGTCGAAACGCATGAAATAACCCCAGCCGTGCTGTACATGTTTCCTTAGAAGCGATTTTCCAATTCTATCCATTCTCAAATGAAGGAGGAACTTAGCAAACTGCTCAAAGCTTTCCTCCCAGCCTGCTTCACAGAACTGTCCAAGGGCACAGAGTATGACAGGTGCTTGATATTTCTGTATCAGTCATAAGTACTGTTTTTAAGGGCTTTGTAATTTTTTTTTACTAAATCTATTAGTCTTGTGCTAACTCTGCAGATGGAAAAGCTGGTGCTGAGACTGGTTTAAAGCTTAGTCATGAAAGCAGTAAATGGCAGAGTCTACACTCAAACCTCCCTCCCCCCGCCCCCCAATATAACCAAGGCACTCTTTTTCTTTCATTTACAGTAACTTCTGATCTCTTTATTTGAAATGAGGTTAAGGACCAAGACTTTTAACCTAGCCTTAAGGATTTATTCCAGATTCACTGTCACATTAGTCTCTTCTTAGCCCAGCAGGTGAACTATTAATTGTATCCATAGGTTACATGAGGATATTCTGGGCTTTACTTTTCATTTGCAAAGTGCATGGTTGAACTGTAAATGAGAAGAACTCTTCACAAAAAGATAGCCAGTACAATCTCTGCATGATCCAGCAACACACTGGAAGATTATTACCCCTGGGTTTTATTATTATTATTATTATTTTTTTTTTTTTTTGCGTTTTCTCTAGCTTCCAGACATTTAAAAATATGATCTAGCCGGGCTTGGTGGCTCAGCCTGTAATCCCGCACCTTTGGGAGGCTGAAGTGAATGGATTGACTGAGCCCGCGGGTTTGAGACCCACCTGAGCAACTTAGCGAGACCTCATCTCTACAATAAACCAAAAAATTAGCCAGGCATGGTAGCGCGTGCCTGTTGTTCCAGTTACTTGGAAGGCTGAGGTGGAAGGATCGCCAAAGCCCAGCAGGTCAAGGCTGTGGTGGCCGGGAGCGGCCACTGCACTCCAGTCTGGGCGACAGAGTCAGACTCCAACTAAAAAAAAAAAAAAATATATATATATATATATGTGATCTATGGGACTGGGCATGGTGGTTTACACCTGTAATTCCAGCGCTTTTGGAGGCCGAGGTGGGAAGATCCCTTGAGCCTAGGAGTTCAAGACCAGCCTGGGCAACATAATGAGAACTCACCTCTATCAAAAAAAAAAAGCAGGTGTGGTGGGTGGCATGCACCTGTAGTACCAGCTACCAGAAAGGCTGAGACAGGAGGATTACTTGAGGAGGTCCAGGCTGCAGAGAGATGGGATCATGCCACTACACTCCAGCGTAGGTGCAGAAACCCTGTCCCAAAATCATCATCGTCGTCTATGCGCTTATTTTTTCTTTTTCAGAGCAACTATTCTCTGCCATATTATTATGAAATAAATTATTTTCTGAGGAAAGTCTATAAAAATTTTTCTGCTGATGATTATTTTCACTCAAGAATATTTAGAATGGGGATTATAAAGAAAATAGCAGACGCTAAACAGAACTCTAATCGTGACGCTTCAAAATTTCAACCTTGGCTGGGCGCGGTGGCTTAGCCTGTAATCCCAGCACTTTGGGAGGCTGAGGTGAGTGGATTGCCTGAGCCCGCGGGTTCGTGACCCGCCTGGGCAACTTGGTGAGACCTCATCTCTACATAAAATCAAAAATTAGCCGGGTGTGGTAGTGCGTGCCTGTAGTTCCAGCTACTTGGAAGGCTGAGACAGAAGGATCACCGGAGCCCAGCAGGTCGAGGCTGCAGTGGCCGGGAGCGGCCACTGCACTCCACTCTGGGCAACGGAGTGAGACTCCAACTCAAAAAGACAAAACAAACAAAAAAATTTTCAACCTTGGCCGGGCCCGGTGGCTCAGCCTGTAATCCCAGCTCTTTGGGAGGCCAAGATGAGTGGATTGCCTGAGCCAGGGGGTTCGAGACCAGCCCAGGCAACTTGGTGAGACCTCGTCTTTGCAATAAATCAAAAATTAAGCCGGTCGTGGTAGCGGATGCCTGTAGTTCCAGCTACTTGGAAGGCTGAGGCGGAAGGATCGCTGGAGCCCAGCAGGCTGAGGCTGCGGTGGCCGTGAGTGTGCCACTGCCCTCCAGCCTGGGCGACAGAGTGAGACTCTGACTCAAAAAAAAAATTCAATCTTGCCATATGAAAAAAGTTGTGCTAGCTAGCATGATGTTTTCATATGAATACTCTGACTAATTTTTATATTGAAAATCATGGAAATTTTTATGTTAGCATCATGATGCGAATGCATGCATAAAGTGTCTTTAAGCCAAGCAGATACTCAATTGCCGAAATCTAACCTAGAGCAGTGGATGTAATTTACTATCAGATGCTTTTATTAAC
Source organism: Carlito syrichta (assembly GCF_000164805.1). NCBI lineage: Eukaryota > Metazoa > Chordata > Mammalia > Primates > Tarsiidae > Carlito > Carlito syrichta. The sequence goes on along the minus strand of NW_007252283.1, from coordinate 79,377 downwards.
TTTATGGTTAGGACCATTTTATTATTTGTGTAGTCGGCGGGCCAGGGCATATGGAGTAGCCAAACGTGAAGGCCGAAATCAAGTCTGAATGCTGCTCATACATCAGTGCTGACAAAGCACCGTCAAGCGCCAGCTCCAGCGACTATCCTCAGCCCCCACCCGTCTTCCCCCCTCATGTCTGCAGGAAGCCCCTCCCTCGCAAAGGGACTTGTCAGAATGTGGCCATAGACGACCAGTTGTTTGGATGGTTTTGGGGACTCGTGTCTCCCACCCAAATACTCAGTGACCCTTTTTCTTCCCCAAGCTTTTCTATCTTCAGTCCAAACAGCCTAAAACAGATTACACATCCCTCATCTGAAAATCTGAAAACCAGAATGCCCTCAAATCTAAAAGTTTTAGTACCAGTATGATGCCACATGTGGAAAATTCCACATTTGACCTCACGTGACAGGTTGCAGTCAAAACTTTGTTGTATGCAAAAAATTATTAAAAGAATTGTATAAAATTACCATCAAGCTATGTATATAAGGTGTACGTAAAACAAATGAATTTTGTGTTTAGACTTGGGTCCCATCCTCAATATATCTTATTATGCATATGTAAGTATTTCAAAACCCCAAATAATCCAAAATCTGAAATACTTCTGGTCTCCTGTATATTTGGATAAGGGATACTTTAGGTAGATATAGATTGATTAGACAGATAGATAGATAATATATAGATAGATAGAGGATAGATAAATGATAGATTAGATAGATAGACAGATAGATAGAAAGTACTTATTCCATAATAAATATCTAGGTCTGGGAAGGATAAAAAGTATTGTCTGTCACCATTTCTGTGTGTGAGTCTATCGGGTCCTGTCCTGTGATCTGACAATCAGCTGATAGCAGCTCCCTGCAGAAGTTACACACAGGTTGAATCTCCTTTATCCAGCATGCTTGTGACCAGAAGCATTTCAAGTGTCAGCTATTTTTGAATATTGGAATATTTGCATACACATAATGAGATATCTTGGGGATAAGACCCAAGTCTAAACATGAATTTATTTATTTACGTGTCATATGTGTTCCTTATATAGTAGCCTGAAGGTATTTTTATACAATGTTTTTAATAATTTTGTGCATGAAGCAAAGTTTTGAGTGCATTTTATCTGCAAACTGTCACATGAAGTCAGGTGTGGAATTTTCCGCTTGTGGTATCATGTTGGCACTCAAAAAGTTTCAGATTTTGGAGCATTTCAGATTTGTGTATTAGGGAATCTCAACCTGTGCATGGAAGCCTTATTCTAGAATGAAAATAATACATACATATATATATATATAGTATTTTGGCCCTAGTATTATTTCAAGTTACAGAAGTCAGCGGGAGGAATAGACACCATCAACATCCTTTCAGGGTCATTGCTAAGAACCTTCAAATGATAACACATTTTTTAAAATTAAAAGAAAAACAAAGCTCTTGCCATGTTATCATGGATAGTTTTCCAATGGGCATGCCACAATAGAAGTCATGTCAGCAGCAAGGGGAAACCTTCCAGAGACGATGAAGGGAGTGCCCGGGCACAATACAGCATGTTGATTGGGCAATACAAAAAGATTTTAAAAGGGCAGGTTTTCTAAATTAAAAGATACATGGACTGTGTATATATAGGACTTTTGCAGATACAATTTTCAGCTATAAAGAAAACCAGAGGCTGGGTGCAGTGGCTCAACCCCGTAATCCCAGCACTTTGGGAGGCTGAGGTGAGGGGGTTGCCTGAGTCCAGGGGTTTGAGACCAGCCTGGGCCACTTGGTGAGGCCTCATCTCTACAATAAATTAAAAAAATAGCTGGGCGTGGTGGCACAGCACCTGTAGTTCCAGCTATTTGGAAGACTGAGGTGGAAAGATCACTGGAGTGCAACAGGTTGACGCTGGGGTGGCCATGAGCGTGCCACTGTGCTCCAGCCTGGGCAACAGAGTGAGACTCTGACTCAAAAAAAAAGAAGAAGAGAAAAGAAAAGATAAAACTGATTTTCCAAGTCACCCTAGTTGATTGTGCTTTTTCTATTTAGTAGGCATTTTACTTGAAGTTTAGCACACATCAAAAATGCAAACCATAGACCAATGTATTTTCACAAAATGAAATACACTTGTGCAACCAGTGCTGAGGCTGAGAGACAGAATGCCGTGTTGCCAGCATGTCAAAAGACCCTTCGTGTTCTTGTCAGTGAGTAACGACCCCTCCAAGTGTAGCCAGTATAACCATCTTTCTTTCTAACACCGTGGAATAATTTTAAATGGAAACAACTCTGCCAGCTTATATTAGTCATAGTATTACCATTTGGCATTAAACCAAAGCCCCAGTAATTAGACAGATTTGATTTCCTTAAGGTATTCTTCAGGGTATCTGTTTTTTCCCAAAAGTCCATCATCTCGAATTATCAAAACTGGAAGTGCCAGTTTTGGAAAGATGACTTTTCATCACAGAGTCCTAAAGCAGAAGAGTAATGGTGTTGAAAGAAGCCACTGTCGGGTGTGCAAGGGTCTCATTGCCACCACGTGAAATACAGGGTGGCTCCTGCCGTAAATCCACAGTAAACTTCTTCCATGGATAACACTTGACAATTTTATTATTATCGAGGAGAAATATAACTTTGCCTTTAACCACGTTCACATCTTCTGGGTGAAAAATTATTAAATATATAAATGTGTGAGATGAGCTTCGGCATTGTAATATATTATGAATATATTTGAGGCATAAAATCTATGATAAATGGATAGAACCCATACTGGAGCATTTCATATTTAAAGAGTGGCTGATACTTCACCCGAGCTGAGCAATTTATAGATTGGGTGGTTGTTTTCCTGGCTCTTCATTCAAACAGTTCATCAATTTTCATGTCTTTTTAAAAGTTGGATGATAAGTTTATCAGACCCTGACTTCTCTACCACCATTTTTCTTCAAGTCGCAAAATGGGAGAAATAAACTAACTTAAAAACCCTCCGTATTCCATGAGCCATAGACCTCGATAAACACAGCAAGAAGAGAAAAAAAGAAATGTCATTGTGTACTTTATTAAGCAATTGGGTGGATATCTGATATCTGGTCAGCTAATAAAATACAGATGGCCCTACTCTTTATAAACTTACCATTCAAAATTAAGTTATGTCAAGCTTTTATTTCATGGTAAACTCAGGTAAACATTGTCTGAAAAGAGGGAAGGGAGTAACCCCATGGACCGTCCTGAATATCACAAAAGCCTATTACCATCAAATGGGCTCTCAACTCTATTTGTGCGTGGTCCTGTCTGGTGCGCAATGAAGTCACAGAACCTCTAACAAAATAACAAAGCCATCCTGTAAAGGCCCAACTCATGACAAAATGGAGAAAGTAACCAATGCTTCCATTTGGTCTGATCCCAATTCCCCTTAAAGCCTGCTGCAAGCTGATACTCTGACAAAAAGCATACAGTTTCCCTCTCTTCAAAAGCTACCATTCAAATAAAGAAACCAATATTTTGGCTTCAGATTACTTATGTGATATGGTGCGGGAACAGGATAAATAGAGAAGAGTAAAGCAAAAGAAGAAATACTTTTATGAGCAAGAATTGATGAGAGCAGTTGCTAATCCTTAAAAAGATCTGGATGGCCGGGCTCGGTGGCTCAGCCTGTAATCCCGCGCCTTTGGGAGGCTGAGGTGAGTAGATTGCCTGAGCCCGCGGGTTCGAGACCCGCCTGGGCAGCGAGACCTCATCTCTACAGTAAATCAAAAAATCAGCCAAGCGTGGTAGCGCACGCCTGTAATTCCAGCTACTTGGAAGGCTGAGGCGGAAGGATTGCCGGAGCCCAGCGGGTCGAGGCTGCGGTGGCCGCTCCTGGCCAGCACACTCCAGCCTAGGCGACAGAGTGAGACTCCAACTCAAAATAAAAAAAAAAAAAAAAGATCTGGATGACAACCTGCTAACGCATTCTACCTCAGGACAATCAGGAGAAAGATGGGCTCGTTTTACTTTAAGTGACTAGCATATCTGAAAGGCCTGGGCAGAGGGCGCAAACACAGAAGAAAGCAAGAGGCTGAGAGTGGAATTTCCTAAGAGTGACAGTCCAAGCCCACGTCGAGGCAGATCCTGAAATAGTCCCTGAGCTTGCAACTAAGATAGCTCTTCCTCTGATCCAAGCACAGGTGAGTCCCGAGGATTGAATGATACTGTCGAAAGCAGAGGTTCTCAAAGTGTTCCCAGACCTGCAGAATCAAATGTCACCTGGGAACGTGTCAGAAATGCAAATTCCCAGGCTGCTCGCAAGGCTTCTGAGTTAGAACAGAGGCCTGGTGACCTCTGTTCTAAACCCCTATCCCCACCATGTGGCTTCTGATGCACGTGGAACTTTTGAGAACCACTCGTCTCCAGCAGGGGTCGGAAAACATGCCCTCTAAAAGGCCAGAGGACAAATGTTTTAGATTTTGCACTTCACACAACCTCTGGACAACAAAATTCTGCTGTGTCGTGCAAAAGCAGCCATAAAGAATGTGTCAGCAAATGGGTAGGGTGGTGTTTCAGTAAGTTTTTGTTTACAAAAACCAGTGGCAGGCCAGGTTTGGCCCCAGGTCATCGCTGGCCCCTGACTTAGAAAACAGGTGAGAGGAAGGGGAGGCAGTGGGTTCTCACTACTTCTCCTTTCTCATCTTTTCACTTTTGTTGTTCCTGACACTCTGAGCTCAGACGGCAGCCAAGTACTTTCCTTCTGGTGTACAGGCACTTTCCTGCTTCTACTTGAGATTTGTGCAAAGAAAGTGCCCAAGCCATTTACTATAAGGCACAAAAGGAAAGAAGTAGGGACGGGTGAACCTAAATCCATCAGTTAGACAGCTGGGAAAATTCCAGAGCTCAAAAAGAAAAAGTAGCCTTAAGACTAAAATAGACACACCATACCCATCATGTATCCAAGTTTTGTGAGTAATATTCCTAAAGGAAATGTTTTCTGTGATTCTGTTCCTCCTCAGGGAACAGGGGGAGAAGAAGAAGGCTGACATCTTTATCCATTTAAAAAAAAAAGCACACATAATACTGACCACAAGGAGCCCGAGAGTAGACTGGCCGCTCGAACATCTCCACTGGCGGTCCAACTGGAGCACTCAACAAGCCCAGATGAAAAGTATTACTTTATCTCCAGAACAGAAGCTCTCAAATTCCACCAAACATTGGATTGGCCTGGGTGTGTGGGGGGTTAAACCAGATCCTGGCCCCACCCCCCAAATAGAGAGGGATGGAGTCTGAAAATTTGCAAATCTAACAAGTTCCCAAACGATACTGAAGATGCTAGTTCAGGAGCCACTCTGAGAACCTGCTCCAAAAATACTCTTTCTTCTGTGTTCTCCATCTTAGCTGGCAAAATCCTCACCTCATCTGTCTCGGCACTTAAGCAAATACCTGGGTCATCTTTGACACCTCGCTGTGTTTCTCAACTCACCCCCTCCCCAACCAACCACCAAGTTAATCAAATTTGTCTCTTCAGGATCTCGGAAATCCAAACCCTCCTTACCATCCTCATTGTCCATGAATTAGTCTAGGTGAGTGTTCCCACTTTTTTCACATGCTTCACAAATTAGAAAATAATTCTATTCATAGGCTATTGGGGAAAACAGTTCTAATTGCATAGCCTACTGGGCCAATAGGACGGAGGATTTCTCAACCACTCCTAGGGATGACGGGATATTCATTCAGCGGGGAAAACTTGTTCTAGGCCCCCGTTATCACATGCCCAGACATTCCACCTAATTCCAGATTTAGACTCTAGGCACTATTTCTATTAGCCAAAGTTGTTTTTTTAAATTACCACATAAGATAGCCAAATACCCTAATACCAAACATTTATCTCTCCTTGAGCCCTAAAAATGAAACTCAGGTTCATGTATCTTTGCACCCACTGTATATTAGTAATGACTCCAACAAGATGTGGATGTTATGCTTAAAATGGGAATAATGCAAGGAAGGTTTATTTACAAACATGAGGGTATAGGGCATTGATTCTCAAGCAAAAGTGATCTTACTCTTTGCAATATTTGCCAATGTTGGGTGACATTTAAAAAACTCTAGCTAGCCGGGCTCGGTGGCTCAGCCTGTAATCCCGCACCTTTGGGAGGCTGAGGTGAGTGAATTGCCTGAGCCCGCGGGTTCGAGACCCACCTGGGCAGCGAGACTTCATCTCTACAATAAATAAAAAAATCAGCTGGGTGTGGTGGCGCATGCCTGTAATTCCGGCTACTCGGAAGGCTGAGGCAGAAGGATCGCTGGAACCCAGCAGGTCGAGGCTGCAGTGGCCGGAAGCGGCCACTGCACTCCAGTCTGGGCGACAGAGTGAGACTCCAACTCAAAAAAAAAAAAAAACTCTAGCTACTAGCATCTAGTAGGTGAAAGCCGGGACATTGCTAAGCATTTTACAATGCACAGGAGAGTAGCACACAACCAAGAATTAGGTCACCCAAAATGTCAATGGTGCCAAGACTAGGAAATCCTGCCACAGAATATGCTCAAATCAATGCTTACCTGGATTAAACCAGAACGGCAAACACAATTCCCAGGTGCAACTAACTGTGCTTGAGTCAACTGAAGAGGAAATCATGACAGGTGATCTGTGTGGAATGATGGAAACTCCAACTCATGTTGGGCCCTTGTACTAATCATGGATCTCCAGAGAAACAGAACTAACAAGTCGTATATGAATTATACATTAGAGGAGATATACCCTGGGAATTGGCTTGTGCAATTATGGAGACCAAGAAGTCCCACAATCTGACATCTGCAACTGAAGACCCAGAAAAGCAGGTGGTGTAACTCTCACTCTGAAAGCCAAAGAAGGAGGTAGATGCTGGTGAAAGTTCCAGAGTCCAGGAGCTCCGGTGTCCAAAGGCAGGAGAGACAAATGTTCCAGCTCAATGAGAAAGAGAAAGAATTTGTCATTCCTTCACCATCTTACTTCGTCTAGGACAGTAAGTGGATTGGATGATGTCTGCCCACATTAGTAGAGAGAATCTTCTTGACTCAGTCCACTGATTCAAAGAAACACCCCCACAAGTATACTCAAAAATAATGTTTTACTAGCTATCTGGGCACCCCTTAGCTCAGTCAAGTTGACACATACAATTAGCCATCAAAGCCCTGTTATCTGGTTTAAATTCACCTTCTTGAAGAGTATCAATCTGCCCAAATTAGTATCTTTTATGTGGCTGAGGTCTTTCCAGACTTACCTGAGATGCTTTTGGGCACCACTTGAAGGGGTCCAGCCCCTTGCCGGGTCATGAGGTTTTCTGAAGGAAAGACGGATAGGCAAAAGATGAAAATACTATACTCAGACACCTGCTTCCTGAACAGATGACCATTTAATGTTAGTTAACACAGAGCTTTTATACCATCTGTAAAGGGGCAAGACAAAGAAAATTCCTTCATGTACATATCTTCTAAAAGTTACCATCTAGTGGTCTTAGCAACAAACAAACCAAGATCCCTATAAACATTCAGACAACAAGTTTTATTCATAAAGCCAAAAATGATACTTTTAGTCCAAAGTCCCGAATTATGATCCTTGAAATGTCTCATGAAAGTTTCTAAGTGTACATTTCTTCATGTGTCAGGAGTTTTCCCATCTTAGGCTTCTATGTCCTTCAGAGCCTTGTGATCGCCTCCCTTGTCCAGATGTCTTTGTTACTTTTCTCTTATCCTGCAGTGCTTGTTTCTAAAGAGAACTCAAAAGAAGCTTTTAGTAATGTTTCCCAGGCCCCCCAAGGTTGCTTTCTGTCTTTAGCTAATCTATCATAAAAGTGTCCGATTAGTATATTATGAGTTCAGTGAAAACCCACTCTATAAACGTTAACTTAAGAGTTTTGACTATTGAATTAAGTAAAAACCTTAACGATTAATCTTTATCCTAAGTCAGTGAAAACAGTGTTATGTCACCTACACAACTCCAAGATGTTAGAACTTTTAATGAATTCATAATGAACTTACTATAAACTTATACTTCTAAAAAACCTTATGTCTAAACACTAAACTACATAATCCTAAATCAAATGAGTGAATATACTTATATCATTTTTTACTCAAGCAGTATCTAGTAACTTATAACCAAGTGAAAGAAAGCATTCTTGATGTGCTTCAGAGTTTAACCCTTGCATGTGTTAGAAAAGGCCAAGCAGCATAGTGGGAAATGGAAAAATAAACCATGACATTTCCAGGTTAGCTGTGAGTACTTCACACAAACATGCCATTTTCTTCTTCCACGACTGCACAGTATTCTTCGGCGGTACCAAACAGCAAAGGTGGAAGACAGAAGGGCCTTGGCTTCCCGGGCTCGCCCTGCGGCCCGGGGTCTTTGGCCCACCAGGACCCTGTCAATCAGGTGGACCTCCAAGGCCGGCTCCCAACAGCTTTGTGATTCCAACGTGTCAACAATTTGCTACAAGGAAAATGCTCAAAAATAGTCATAGGTTTTCATTCAAAGTATAAAATGGAAAAGTCATATTAGTGTATTTACAAATTACCTACTGAGAGCTTACCATATTCCAAACACTAAAAAAAAAAAACAAATTTGAAACCAGGCACGGTATCTCACATCTGTAATCCCAGCACTCTGAGAGGCCGAGGTGGGAAGATCACTTGAGGCCAGGAGTTTAAGACAACCTTAGGCAAAAAACCAAGAAGACCCTGTCTCTACAAAAAATAAAAAATTAGCTGGGCATGGTGGCACGTGCCTGTAGTTCCAGCTACTTGGGTGGCTGAGGAAGGAGGATCATGTAAGCCCAGGAATTCAAGGTTACAGTGAGCTATGATCGCCACTGCACTCCAGCCTGGGTGACAAAGTGAGACCTTGTCTCTAAAAAAAAAAAAATTAACCACAAAAATTGAAAATGCAATTCAATATAATTTAAAGAAGGAGAGAGAAGAAATGTCTTTTGCCTCTTGGCAACACCCCTCATTACATCAAGTGAAACCACCTAACATTTGCATAAGGGAATGTCCTAGTCTCCAACCAAATTTTACCAGAGAAACGCAACAGGCATTTATGTTCTCGACTAATTTGGGGTGGGTAGTATATATTTACGAGTTATATTCCATGGAAATAACTAGTGAATAGCCTTCTTAATGAAAGCAGAATTGTTGATAGACAATATCGTGTGGTTTTTACACAATTTGTCCCAAATATCTCAATTTATTGTTTTATGCCAAGACAGGTAGAGCAAGACATGGTACCATATCTCTGTTTTCCCTCCTGTTCCCGCAACAGAGATGAGTAATCCGTCATGACACTCTGCCTCTGAACCTGTGCATGGCCTCAGAGTTCTTCTGTATGTAGCACTTAAGGAAGCCAGTATTAATAGGAAATAATTGACAAATCAGGAAAAACCTACTTGTGTTTGCTTGGCAAAGATATTGACTATGGGTAGACTTTATTAACAAATAATTATGTACCTGAAAAGAGTAATTCAATGACACTGCCTCAGTTTATTTTACTTTGTCTGTCTCTTCCTTAGTAGAGACCCGATAGAAGGTAGAACAATTCAATTCTGATAAGAAACCTCAAGGTCAGTAGTGCGGAGGAATTTTCCAAGCCAATAGATTATTAAATGTATATACAAATACATATCTCCATTCTGGGCCTCGTATCTGAACTCCAAACTCATATCTAACTGCCTACTTGACACTGTCACTTTCATGTTCAACAGACATATTCCCAAATTAAAATGCCCTGAGAACTTCTGCTTCCTGCCGAGATGGAATACCAGGGATTGGACTTCACCATCACCAGCAGCAGTCCAGCCTCATCCAACTAGTAAAGCAGCCTGAATATATGAAACATGTTTTCAACCACTGGACATGATCATGTGTGCAATGATTCCCCAAGAAAAGGATAATGAACAAGGCGAGCCCTACACTTGTACTTATTGACTACAGAATTTCCAGGCTATGTGGCAGAGAGAAGGAACCCAAACAGAGTCCAGGTATCTTACAGTTAAGAAGAGAGAGATCTGATGTACTCCAAATCCATCCAGGTTGCTGCAAAGTCCATATATTTGTCCTTCTTTATGGCTGCATGATATTCCATTGTGTATATGTGCCATATTTTTTTAATCAGGTCCAGCTTCAATGGGCAGCATGGTTGGTTCATGTTTTTGCAATTGTGAATAGAGCTGCAATAAACATGCATGTGCAGGTATCTTCTTTGCAGAAACAAAGAACAGAGTTCCATATGTTCTCACTCATAAGAGGACCTTGAACAATTATAATGCTATAAGAAAGCAATTGGCAGTAATGGGAAACTGTTGGGGGATGTGGGATTGGCAGTTGAGGGAAACCGCTAGGGGAAGGAGGGGCATACCTCACTAACAGGGCTACCTACATGATCAATGCTTGTATACCTAACTCTGAATTGTATCCCACATCTTTACAATAAAAATTTTTTAAAAAAGAAGAAGAGCCGGGCTTGGTGGCTCAGCCTGTAATCCCGCGCCTTTGGGAGGCTGAGGTGAGTGGATTGCCTGAGCCCGCGGGTTCGAGACCCGCCTGGGCAGCGAGACCTCATCTCTACAATAAATAAAAAAAAAAAAAATCAGCTGGGCGTGGTAGCGCATGCCTGTAATTCCGGCTACTCAGAAGGCTGAGGCGGAAGGATCACCGGAGCCCAGCAGGCGAGGCTGCGGTGGCTGGGAGCAGCCACTGCACTCCAGTCTGGGCAACCGAGTGAGACTCCAACTCAAAAAAAAAAAAAAAAAAAAAAAAAAAGAAGAAGACAGAGATCTGAACTCAAAAAGGTTAAAGCAGCTAAACTATCTGAGGCAGAATCCCGGACAGGAGGGAGCTGTAACAGAAAGAACTCAAGAACTGGGAAGGAGGCCCTCAAGCCTTCATCTCAGTACGAAGCAAAGCATAGGTGACAGGAAACTACCTGGGACTGCAGAAAGGACCTTTGAAAAGCAGCAGACAAGCAGGGCTCGGTGGCTCAGCCTATAATCCCGCACCTTTGGGAGGCTGTGGTGAATGGATTGCCTGAGCCCACGGGTTCGAGACCCACCTGGGCAGTGAGACCTCATCTCTACAATAAATAAATAAAAAAATCAACCGGGCATGGTAGCGCGCACCTGTAATTCCAGCTACGCGGAAGGCTGAGGCGGAAGGATCGCCGGAGCCCAGCAGGTTGAGGCTGCGGTGGCCAGGAGTGGTCACTGCACTCCAATCTGGGCGACAGAGTGAGACTCCAACTCAAAAAAAAACCAAAAAAATAAAAAAAAAAGAAAAGCAGCAGATAGTTCACACAGGTTTGGGAATACTCTACATTTCCACCAGCCAAAGGAGAAAGAGCTTGGCATGCATGGAGAGTTGTGTAAACCCCTCAGAATAGCTTCACCTTGGTGTCTAGGGAAAAAATTAGATCTGGATTCACCCCCATAAAGCTTAAGGCAGGCCTCAGGTGAATCAAGCTGATTCTAAGTAGCTTGACTGCATGCCAGAGCAATGTTCAGCACTTAAAAGAATATAACAAAATCTAACACCTGACAACGTAAAATTTATAATGCCTGTCTTCAAATTAAAAATAACAGTCATCCCACTGAGCAGGGTGGCTCACGCCTGTCATCCTAGCACTTTGGGAGGCAGAGGCGAGAGGATTGCCTGAACTCAGGGGTTCGAGACCAGCCTGAGCAGCATGGTGAGACCTCATCTCTACAATAAATAAAAAAATTAGCTGGGCATGGTGGTGTAAGCCTGTGTTTCCAGCTACTTGGAAGGCTGAGGTGGAAGGATCACCTAAGCCCAGCAGGTCGAGGTTGTGGTGGCCATGAATGTGCCACTGCACTCCAGCCTGAGTGACAGAGTGAGAATCCAACTCAAAATAATAATAACGGGCACCAAAGGGGAAAGATAGATGACTCATAGCCAGAAAGTCAGTCAATAGCAACAGAACCAGAATTTATAGATGATAGAATAAAGTTAGCAAACAAGGAATTCAGAACTGAACAAGGGGAGACCCCCCAAAACCCAGAATGTACTTACAAAAAAATGGTGTATTTATTGTTCCGTGTTTAAACGTTGGTCAACCTCAAAGTACTCTTTGTTTGATGCATTACACCTATCAAGATGCTTTTTCTATTGCTCAAAACAGTTTTTGAACTTGTCGATTTTGATACCTCTTACTGCTTCTGTCATTTTTTCTTTCGCCTCTTCCACGGTGGCAAAACATTTCCCTTTGAGGACTTTTTTATCCAGGGGGGGAAAAAGTCACTTGGGGAGAGAGCAAGTGAATAGAGAGGGTAGAGCATGAAGGTCATGCTGTTTCTGGTCCAAAACTGCTGAACACTCTTGGGCAGGTGCCCTCTTAAATCACCTGTCATAAACTGGGACGCATGTTGAAAGAATCTCCCAAAAAAAAAGTCACTGAAGCTGACTTCGGCCTCTCACAACAACACTAGCTGGTACACTGATGCCGATGGGTTCCGAGAACACTTACGGGGGGCTGGGGAGGCGGAGAGGGAAGGGGCCAGCCCTCCAAAAAATAATTCCGGGTTTTTTTGGGGGGGTTCTTTGTATTATATTCCATGGCTGGGCATGGTGGCTCATGCCTATAATCCCAGCACGTTGGGAGGCAGAGGCAGGAGGATGGTTTGAGCCTGGGAGCTCGAGGTCAGCCTGAGCAACACAGCAAGATTTCATCTCTGCAAAATCAAATAAATGAGCCTGGTGTGGTGGCACACGCTTGTAGTCCCAGCTACTCAGGAGGCTGAGGCAGAAGGATCACCGGAACCCAGGAGGTTGGGGCTGCATTGAGCTGTAATGGTGCCACCACACTCCAGTCTGGGGGCCAGGTTGAGATTCTGACTCAAAAATAACACACACACACACACACACACACACACACACACACACACACACACTCAATATACTCCAGGAAGTGGGGGAAAAAATGTGAATATTATGAGGAAAGAATTAGAAGATATAGAAAGAATTCAAGGTAGTTTGTAGAGATTTAAGTATAAAATCAAAAATGAAAAACTTACAAGAAAAGAACACAGATCAAACCCTGCAAAACGAAAGATTATCGAACCTAAAAATGTTCAAGTGAGCTTAAAGCAATTGGAAATATTCAAAATGAAATACAGTAAAGAGAAAAAGATACTTTTAAAAAACAAATAAGGCATCATGACCTCTGAGACAATATCAAGCAATTTAACAGCGTGTAGGTGGAGATTCAGTAAGGGAAAGTGACAGAAGAAAATATACTCAACGAAATAATGGCCAAAAATATTCTAAATGTGATAAAAACATAAAGCCCCATATCCCAGAACCTGTAAGAACCTCGGACAGAAGGAAAATAAAGAAAACCACACGCCGGCAAAGCATAATCAAATTGCTAAAAACCCATGACAAAGAGCAAAGTATAAAGGCCACTGGGGGAGACCGGGAAATGTATAATATATCCAGAGGACCAAGAGCAGAATGACAACAGAATTCTTGCCAGAAACCATGAAAACCAGAGCACCACGAAGCCACGGAATGGACTGACTGAGGCCGGGTCCGGGAGATGCGGCGGGGGGGCGAGAACCGTAGACATAGAACTCCAGATCCAGTACAAATATCTTCCCCAAGCAAAAGTAAAATGAAGATATTTTCAGACCCAAAAAGCCGAGGGGATTAGTCAACAGCAGACACAGACCAGCAAAAAGCAGGAAAGCAAGTTCTTCTGATCGGCGGAAGATCATCCAGCACCGGATGCTGATCTGAAACTTTTCTTTTTCTTCTTTTTTTAAAGATGCGGGGTACAATTCAGGGCTGGGTCTGCTCGTTCTGCAGGTGTCCCTGGGGATGAGGAGCCTCTCCCGCCCCCTGCAGCTCCCCACTCGGGTCAATTCTTTTCTGATCGCATCACGACCATTGTTCAAGGCCTGCTCCTGAGTGAGAACATGTGATACTCGGTTCTTCGCTTCTGTGATACATCGCTCCGCACCGTAGACTCTCAGTCCACCCAGGTGGCTGTGAAGTTCATGATTTTGTCCTTCTATCCGGCTGCATCATGTTCCATCATGTCTAGGGACCCCATTTTAATTTTAATTTTTATTTTATTTTATTTTATTTTGAGTTGGAGTCTCACTCTGTCGCCCAGACTGGAGTGCAGTGGCCACTCCCGGCCACCGCAGCCTCCACCTGCTGGCCTCCGGCGATCCTTCCGCCTCGGCCTTCCAAGGAGCTGGACCTACAGGTGCGTGCTACCACACCCGGCTCATTTTTGATTTATGGTAGAGATGAGGTCTCGCCAAGTTGCCCAGGTGGGTCTCGAACCCGCGAACTCAGACCATCCACTCACCTCAGCCTCCCAAAGGCGCGGGCTTACAGGCTGACCACCGGGCCCGGCTGGGACCCCATTTTTGAAAATCCAGTCCCCTTTCCATGGGCCATCGAAATCTGAATCCACATAAGAGAGCGAAGAGCTCCATGAGTGACCCATAGGTAGACAAGTGCAAAAAATTAAAATGCCCTTAACCAAGCTCCTGATGGTTTCCTGGAAATCTGCTTTTTGCCCAGGCCCTTCTGAGCGCAATTCAAGGCAACGGCATCCCTCGACGGTCGGGTTGGACACCTGAGGCTCGACCCGCACCCGTCTCTTCTCCACACCCCCTGCCTCAATTCAGCGAAGGCTGTGGCCCCATCCGCAGAGCCTGTCCAAGGTCTCACCTCCAAGGCTGTTTCCTCGGCACTCGCCTCGGTCATTGAGCCTCAGTTACAGCTGCAGCCACCTAGCTGGCCTCCGTGCTTGCACCCCGGCCCTCACTCCGGGTTCTCACAAGGCAGCAGCCAGAACCATCTGGAAAACCACGTGAGGGTCCGTGTCACACCTCTGCTCACCGTGCCTCAGTGGTCTCCCACATCCAGAGACAAGCCGGACGCTGGCTCCAGCCCAAGGGTCCTCCCAGGCCTCCTGGCCTCCACCTCTGGGCGCCTCTGGCCCCTCTCGGCCAGGCTCCCACCCAGGCAGAGCACGAGGGCCTCTGATGCCCTGAGACCCGGTGGGCGCCCTCTCCGACCTGGGCACCTTCACGTGGCCTCTGCCTCGGCCACCTCCCCCCAAAGACCAGCACGGCACCCTTCAGGTCTGTTCCCGAGTCCCTTCTTGGGAGTGAGGCCCCCGAGGATGCCTAGTGAAAGTTGCAACTTGGCCGGGCACGGTGGCTCAAGCCTGTCATCCTAGCACTTTGGGAGGCCGAGGAGAGAGGATTGCCAGGGTCTGGGGCTTCGAGAACCGCCTGGGCAACTTGGCGAGACCTCATCTCCACATTAAGTCAGAAGATTAGACCGGGTGTGGTGGCTCACGCCTATAATCCCAGCACTTTGGGAGGCCGAGGCGAGAGGATTGCCTGAGCCCACGGGTTCGAGATCAGCCTGGCAGCGTGGTGAGACCTCGTCTCTACAATAAATCAACAAAACTAGCCGGCGTGGTGGCGTGCACCTGTAACTCCAGCTACCTGGAAGGCTGAGCCCAGCAGGTCGAGGCTGCGGCGGCCGTGAGCGTGCCCCTGCCCTGCAGCCTGGGCGACAGAGGGAGACTCTGACTCAAAAAAAAAAAAGACTAGTGTTATCTGAGCCAGGGGCAGTGGCTCACACCTGTATCCTAGCACTATGGGAGGCAGAGGCGAGAGGGCCGCCAAGGTCCGGAGGTTCGAGATCAGCCTGGGCAACTTGGCGAGACCTGTCCCTACAGTAAATTTGAAAAAGAAAAAAGGTCCAGCCGGGGTGGTGCGCGCCCGTCGCGCCAGCCCCCTGGGAGGCTGCGGCCGCCGGGTCTC